>NC_060182.1:84511061-84752944 GCF_021184085.1 Oncorhynchus gorbuscha
ACCTCCGTAAACAAAGAGAGAAAAGCATATTTCAACCCTGCAGGAGCGACACAAAACCCAGAAATAATAATCTAATTCATGCCTTACCTTTGATGAGCTTCTTTTGTTGGCACTCCAATATGTCCCATAAACATCACAAATGGTCCTTTTGTTCGATTAAATTCCGTCGATATATATCCAAAATGTCCATTTATTTGGCGAGTTTGATCCAGAAAAAGACTTGTTCGAACTTGTGCAACGTGACTACAAAATATCTCAAAAGTTACCTGTAAACTTTGCCCCAAAATTTCAAACTACTTTTGTAATACAACGTTAGGTATTTTTTAAAGTAAATAATCGATAAAATTGAAGAAGGGATGATCTGTGTTCAATACAGGAGGTTAACAAACTGTAGCATGCTTTCTGGTCATGCGCCTCTATCTAACAGTACACTACAAGTGACCCCCGTTCCGAACAGGGCTACTTCTTCATTACACAAAACCTCAACCAATTTCTAAAGACTGGTGACATCCAGTGGGAGCGGTAGGAACTGCAAAAAGGTCCCTTAGAAATCTGGATTCCCAATGAAACGCATTGAAAAGAGAGTGACCTTCAAAAACAAATCTTAATGGTTTGTCCTCTGGATTTCACCTGCAAAATAAGTTATGTTATACTCACAGACATGATTCAAACAGTTTTAGAAACTTCAGAGTGTTTTCTATCCAAATCTAATAAGATACATATCTTATCTTCTGGGGATGAGTAGCAGGCAGTTGATTTTGGGCATGCATTTCATCCGGATGTGAAAATACTGCAACTGTCACCAAGAAGTTAAATAAAGTTGAAATAAAAAAAACTAAGAATAAACAAGAGTTAAATAAAAGTACATTAATGCAGATGGTTGTATCTACAGTATCAGTGTATTTAAGCCAAAACATTGTAATATTACAACACGATGTAATGAACAGGATTTTGATATTTCAAATCAAATTAATTTTTATTGGTCACATGCACCGAATACAACAGTTGAAGACTTTACAGTGAAATGCTTAATTACAAGCCCATAACCAACAATGCAGTTTTAAGAAATACACTTGAGAAAATATTTACAAAATAAACTAAAGTAAAAAAATAAGTAAAAAAGAGAACAGTCTATGACTTGGATGACTCCTCTGACACAGCCTAGTATATAGGTCCTGGATGGCAGGAAGTTTGGCCTTTTGTGATGTACTGGGCTGTACGCACCACCCTCTGTATTGCCTTACGGTCGGATTCCAAGCAGTTGCTATTCCACGCAGTGATTTTTATATTTGCTAACTTCAAATTAATGACTCGGGACGTCGGGTTTGATAAGAAAGCTTCTTTTAGTAAGAATACTTGGTTACGTTACATTTAACAACAATGGTTGTGGTACAGAGCAATGCAGGTAAGATGCTGTCGGAAAATCAGCTACAATCACTAAACACCTGCACATAATTGGCGCGTTATCACTCATTCCTCTCGCAAGGCATTCTGGGACTTGCAGTCAAAAAGCATAATTCAACACAACCCAATACAATTACATCTCTCCTATCATTGCTATGCAGACGACACACAATTAATCTTCTCCTTTCCCCCTTCTGATGACCAGGTGGCGAATCGCATCTCTGCATGTCTGGCAGACATATCAGTGTGGATGACGGATCACCACCTCAAGCTGAACCTCGGCAAGACGGAGCTGCTCTTCCTCCCGGGGAAGGACTGCCCGTTCCATGATCTCGCCATCACGGTTGACAACTCCATTGTGTCCTCCTCCCAGAGCGCTAAGAACCTTGGTGTGATCCTGGACAACACCCTGTCGTTCTCAACCAACATCAAGGCGGTGACCCGTTCCTGTAGGTTCATGCTCTACAACATCCGCAGAGTACGACCCTGCCTCACACAGGAAGCGACGCAGGTCCTAATCCAGGCACTTGTCATCTCCCGTCTGGACTACTGCAACTCGCTGTTGGCTGGGCTCCCTGCCTGTGCCATTAAACCCCTTCAACTCATCCAGAACGCCGCAGCCCGTCTGGTGTTCAACCTTCCCAAGTTCTCTCACGTCACCCCGCTCCTCCGTTCTCTCCACTGGCTTCCAGTTGAAGCTCGCATCTGCTACAAGACCATGGTGCTTGCCTACGGAGCTGTGAGGGGAACGGCACCTCAGTACCTCCAGGCTCTGATCAGGCCCTACACCCAAACAAGGGCACTGCGTTCATCCACCTCTGGCCTGCTCGCCTCCCTACCACTGAGGAAGTACAGCTCCCGCTCAGCCCAGTCAAAACTGTTCGCTGCTCTGGCCCCCAGTGGTGGAACAAACTCCCTCACGACGCCAGGACAGCGGAGTCAATCACCACCTTCCGGAGACACCTGAAACCCCACCTCTTTAAGGAATACCTAGGATAGGATAAGTATTCCCCCCCCCCTTTAAGATTTAGATGCACTATTGTAAAGTGACTGTTCCACTGGATGTCATAAGGTGAATGCACCAATTTGTAAGTCGCTCTGGATAAGAGCGTCTGCTAAATTACTTAAATGTAAATGTAAATGTAAATAAATCTAAAGAATTATCTCAAATATCTCAGCTCAAAGAATGAACTTAAACATTAACTCAAACACATTAAAGTTACAACATCCTCCCCCCCCGATGAACAATTATGTTCATCTAGATCTCTAGGCAGTATATCATCTGAATAGGTCTCCTCAACAAAGTCCCTGAAGCAGTACGAACTGAACATGATCTAACTAAGCCATCTCGGCCTGGAAACAGTTCCTCAATCTTTCCTAGTTTCCAGGTTTGTCTGGGTGTGTTATCTTCTCCAATGAGTACAACGTCACCCGCCTTCAGTGGGGTGGGCTGTGGTGTGTCACAGCGGTGTGCTGACTTTAGATCCAGCAAGTAGTCTCTTCGCCAACTGTTCCAGAAACTGGTCACAAGTCTCTGCCTGTACTTCCATCTGCGTGTCATTTCTCGCTTGTGTAACATTGGGTGCTGAGTGTCACTTGCTCCAGAATGCATCACCTTCTCATGGTGGTACTGTATCAGCATTTCTGAGTATCTGTACTTATTGGGTAGAACCCATGGATGCTGCTCTCTGAATGTGAAGTTGGACTGTTGCAGTCTTCCTCCTACACTGAGTAGTTCGTGTTCGTCCAGGAAAGGTTTCAGTTCTCTGATTTTACAGTCATTGTTTAGGCTTTTTCCTGCCTTCAGTAGTTTGATCTCCTGTCCGAAACTCTGTTGTTGGGTTACCTTAATCCAGTACCTTTCTGCATCGAACAGTTCGTCAGCAGTCAGTTCACCTTGCATCTTTATGGTTGTACGAGCATTGGCTATGAATCTCTTTATCCAGGCGGTGACTCTGAACACTCTTTTCAGTTTGATGTACCTTTCAAGCTCCAACACAGGTTCAGTACTGTCTGTGCTGTTTGCTGCGAGTTGTACAGTAACCTGGCAACTGGACTTGAGTTCTATATTCACCACATCCGGAACCTTGTTATCATCAGTCTCTTCTGACTGATTGAGTGATGTCAGAATTCTGGGTCCATTCCACCATAGCTCACTCTGTGTCAAGTTTTGAACAGTTTGTCCTCTGGTAGGGAGGTCAGCTGGATTAGTTTTCCCTTCAATATGTGACCATGACTCTGGATTGGTCAAGAACTGGATCTCCGTCACTCTGTTCGCAACAAACTGCTTCCATTTCTGAGCTGAGCTGCAAATCCAATGCAGCACGATCATCGAGTCTGTCCACATTTTGATCTGTTTTTCTTCCATTTTCAGTGTGGTCATCAAGTTGTTTGCTAGTCTCGCTCCAATCACAGCTCCCATGAGCTCCAGGCGTGGCAGCGTCATTTTCTTAAGTGGGGCTACCCTGGACTTGGATGCGACTAGACTTGTTGTTTCCCTGTCTTGTGACTCACCTTGCAAGTAAGCTACTGCACTGTAAGCCCTTTCACTTGCATCACAGAACACGTGTAGTTTCAGGGTGTGGTTATTCTGTGGCCGCATGTCTGTTCTGTACCACCTTGGTATGGTGAGCTGGTGTAACTGGGGTAGTTCTGAACACCACTGTTGCCATTCTCTTGTCAGATCAGGTGGTAATTCTTCGTCCCAGCTGAGTCCCCTCTCCCACATTTCCTGGAACATGCACTTGATCCTGATGGTGAAGGGAGTTAAGAAACCAAGAGGGTCGAAGATACATGCAGACGACTGCAGAACACTTCTCTTTGTGTTTTCCTTTTGCCTTAGAATGCTCAGTAGTGGCCTGAGGTCAAACACAAAGTCATCCGTTTCCGGCCTCCATACTAAACCTAAAACCTTCAGCACTAATCCTTGTGTTTGTAACGTCAACGGGTGGTCAGTGGTCGTACTCTCCTCCCATTTCATTTTCAATTCAGGAGAATTGGTCATCCATTTGCAGAGGTCCATGCCTGCAATCGACAGCATTCGCTTTGCAGTTGTTGTCACAAGGTAAGCCTCTTCAACATTGCGTGAACTTGCAATGAAGTCATCTACGTAGAGTGACTCTCTCAGCATCTCTACAACTTCTGGTTGTTCTGTTTCATATTGTTTCAGGTGCTTCCTGATTGTAGCTGCCAGCAAAAATGGACTTGGGGAAGCTCCAAATTACCACTCTTTTCATCCTCAGCACACGCAGCTCCTCTTCATTTTCTCCCCTTGGTGGGCCAGTGAGCCATAGAAATCTCACGCCGTCTCTGTCTCTCTCTGCTAGAGATATCTGCAGGAAAGCTTTCTTGATGTCTGCCATGAATGAGATCTCATGTAGTCTGAACTTTATCAGAACGCTGAGCAGATCCGGATTCAGGTTCGGTCCTGTGAGTAGACAGTCATTGAGAGATGGACAGCCAACAACACTCTCAGTTTTGTTGTCACCGTATCTTCTCTGAGTACTGCATGGTGAGGTAAGTAGTATTTTACGTTGTCTGCACTTGATGCGTTGTCCTTGGGCACGTCCTCTGCCATATCTTGCTGTAAGTAGTCTTCTACTACTTCCTTGTATCTGCTGTACAACGTCACATCCTTCTTCAGTCTTTTCTTCAGACATTCAAGCAGTGTCTTGGCGATTCTATAGTTGTCTTGGAGTTCTGGCATTTCTCGTTTCCATGGCAACTCCACATGGTATCGCCCATCTTTGAAGGTGGTTGTTTCCTCGAACCTTTGAAGAGCCTCGTTTTCCTCTGAGTTCTGTGTCTTCTCGCTTAGAATACCCAGCGACTCAAGCTCCCAGAATGCATGCAGTTGCTTGGAGACTAATGTGTCTTCATCAAGTGGGATGAACATGCAGGTTGCCTCGGCGACACTTGACATGGACACGGGTCCCTGCACCGGCCATCCAAAGGTGCTCTCTAAAGCAACTAGCGTCAGTCGCTCCACTCTGCCTGATACTATCTACCAGTAGTAGTCTGCTCCTATCAGGACAGAGAGTTCAGGATCATTGTCATCTCCTGGAAAGTCTGCGAGCTGCAGTCCCCTTTTACTGAGCTCATGCTGAATCCGTTCACCAGGAACCTTCATCACAGCTGTGCACACTTGTGGGGTTTCAATTGCCTCTATCTCTATTCTCTGCTGTTTGTCCCAGACATTCTCCAAGATGACTTTCACTGTGTTGCGTTGGGACGTTGCTGGGGCAGAGGAGCCAAACGTGTGAAGAGTGAGTGCCTCTTGTCTGATTACTGGTAGCTTCAAGCCCTTCACAAGGTTTTCATGTATGAAGCTTCTCTGACTGCCTCCATCTAGTAAGCAACGAGCTATCTTCCTGCCCGATGGGCCTTCTACCCATGCCTTCGCCGTTTGTAGCAACACAGTGTTCTGTCCATCTGGTTTCATCTTCACTGAATGGGGAATAACTGAGGAAACAACAGCGTCTACAGAAACAGTAGGGGGTTGCACCTCACTCCTCTCACTGGTACACACCGCAATGTGATGTCTGCTTCCACATGTTGCACATGACACATCTTTGACTTTACAGAATTTTGCTATGTGTCTCTGTCCTAAACATACAAAGCATCTTCCCATGTTCTTTTAGTTTCTCTTTGCGTGTAGCAATATTGTAGTCAGGGCAGTTTTCTGATTTGTGGTCTGCACTGTCACAAAATAGACACGTTTGCTGTTCCTTCTGGCTGGCTGTATGCAGTGCTGCAGCAGAGGGCATGTTGGGTCTTTTTGGTTTAATTTCATTGGAGAAGCATGACTTGTTCCATGGTTTGCTCTCTTTCTGTTGGTTGTATGATCTTGTCATTTGTAGCGCTCTCTCCCTGCTCTGAACCTCTTTCTGTAGGAAACTGATAATCTCAGACACTTTCCATTCATCATCTACTCCCCTCTGACGACTATAGTCAAGAGCTATGTCCTCTGGAATCATCTGCAGTAAGATTGGGAATAGTAGGCTTCCATAGGATTCTGACACCACACCCAGTGATTCCAGGCTCCTAATCTGAATTTCACATTCATCATATAGCTGCCTCAATGCATTTAGATCAGAGGATTTCTTCACAGGTGTGAGATTCAGCACCTTTGACATATGAGCACTAATCACAAGGTCTTTCCTTCCAAATCTGCTCTTGAGTAGAGTGATTGCATTATCATAGTTACTGTCTGTTAACATCAGTCCTGCTACTGCCTTTGCAGCTGGTCCAGTGAGATATGTTTTCAGATAGATAAACTTCTCTTTTTTACACAGTGAATCATTGTTGTGAATAGCAGTCTCATACTGGCTCCAAAACTCCTGCCACATACTGACATCTCCATAGAATTTCTCAATAATCAACTTCGGAAGCCTTACTGAGTTAGCGTCACTCACCCGGGCTGGTAGTGGATTGACGTCCTGTTTCGTCGTTATCACTCTTTGTGCACGAATCTTCAGCATGATAATGCGTTCTTTATAATCCTCCGTGCATGCAATCTCTGCCTCCAATCCATCCAATGGCGTTAACTGTTCAATTCCACGATCGAGTTCAAACAAACTGTCCTCCTTAGCTGATAACAATTCCAACAATGTACTCAAGTGATCGGTATCTGGATTTGACTGGGATATTTCCACATCAATCTGATTCAAAATCCGCGTTGTTGCGCTTCAAATGGTACCCCGCTTTCGTCTCATTCTTTCTGCTTCATGCCAACGTTCCTCCTCAGCCATTTCAGCCACTTCTTCGTCGCAGCTCATATCCCGGGTTTCGGCACCAAATCTTTAGATTTGGTGACTTCAAATTAATGACTCGGGACGTCGGGTTTGATAAGAAAGCTTCTTTTAGTAAGAATACTTGGTTACATTACATTTAACAACAATGGTTGTGGTACAGAGCAATGCAGGTAAGATGCTGTCGGAAAATCAGCTACAATCACTAAACACCTGCACATAATTGGCGCGTTATCACTCATTCCTCTCGCAAGGCATTCTGGGACTTGCAGTCAAAAAAGCATAATTCAACACAACCCAATACAATTACATATGCAAATAAATCTAAAGAATTATCTCAAATATCTCAGCTCAAAGAATGAACTTAAACATTAACTCAAACACATTAAAGTTACAACAGTGATGCAACCAGTCAGGAATCTTTTGATGGTTCAGCTGTAGAACTCTTTCAGGATCTTGGGACCCATGCCAAACATTTTCAGTCTCTTGAGGGGGAGAAGGCATTGTCATACCCTCTTCATGACTTTCTTGGTGTGTTTGGACCATGATAGTTTGTTTGTGATGAGGACTTGAAACTTGAAAGTCTCGACCCTCTCCAGTACAGCCCCGTCGATATGAATGGGGGCGTGTTCAGGCTTCCTTTTCCAGTAGTCCATGATCATTTCCTTTGTCTTGCTTACATTGAGGGAGAGGTTTTCGTCATTGAAAATAATACATTTTGTTGAGATTTGAGGGCACTATGGTGTTGAACGCTGAGCTGTAGTCAACTAACAGCATTCTCACATAGGTGTTCCTTTTGTCCAGGTGGGAATTGACAGTGCGGTGTGCGATTCAGATTGCATCATCTATTGATCTGTTGGAGCGGTATGTGAATTGGAATGGGTCTAGGGTGTCCGGGATGATGGTGTAGATGTTAGCCATGACCAGCCTTTCAAAGCACTTCATGGCTATCGTAGTGAATGCTATAGGTCGGTAGTCATCTAGGCAAGTTACCTTCGATTTCTTGGGCACGGGCCTATGGTGGTCTGCTTGAAACATGTATGTATTACAGACTCCGTCAGGGAGAGATTGAAAATGTCAGTTAATACACTTGCTAGTTTGTCAACGCATTCCCTGAGTACATGTCCTGGTAATCTGTCTGATCCTGCAAGCCTTGTGAGTGTTCACCTGTTTAAGGTTCTTGATCACATTGGCTACGGAGAGTGTCCGGAACAGCTGGTGCTCTCATGCATGCTTCAGTGTTAGTTGGCTCGAAGTGAGCATAAAATACATTTAGCCCGTCGGGTAGGCTCGCATCCCTGGGCAGGTCGCAGCCGCATTCTGTTAGGAAATTATGATTAATATGACTGAATAAATCATTTTAAATGGAACTGTAACTAAGTAAACTTATACTCTGTTTTATTATATCTAGTTAATGAACACCATTCTAACTAGGAAGAAACGAATGGGTTGTGGACTGTGAAATCAGATAAGGTCGTTAGCCTATGGTTGACCCTACAGAAACTTAGCTCTGGGGTTTTTAGATAAGGCAGTGAGTGCATTCCTAGGTTTTTTCTGTTAAAACAGTCAGTTCAGTTAAAACTGGCAGTTCAGTGGTGATCGATAATGTTGAGGGGTCAAAAGTTATCTGGGAGTGTGTTAGTAAGTTAGAATGAACTTTTCACCTTACTTTGTCCCGGTCGAGAGGAGGGGATTCTGTTAAAGCAATGAAATGACGTCATGATCTGTATATAAACTGCTGCACGTGATTAAGTGGGAGCTATTATTGAAAGACTGGTCTGCGTCTATTTTATGCAAACAAGAAATCTTAGAAATTCTCATAAAATAGATTAAGGGCTTTCAATTGATGAAAGCACATTGGCATAATTAAATTACAGTAACACATTCCCCTTTGTAGTTCAAAATAGTTTGCAAGCCCTGCCACATCTGACAAGCATCAGAGCCAGTGTAGTAGGATTCAATCTTAGTCCTGTATTGACGCTTGCCTGTTTGATGGTTTGTCTGAGGGCATAGTGGGATTTCTTATAAGCTTCCGGATTAGTTTCCCACTCTTTGATAGCAGCAGCTCTAGCCTTTAGCTCGGTGCTGATCTTGCCTGTAATCCATGGCTTCTGGTTGGGATGTGTACGTATGGTCACTGTGGGGACAATGTCATCGATGCACTTATTGATGAAGCAGGTGAATGAAGTGGTATACTTCTCAATGCCATTTGATGAATCCCTGAACATATTCCAGTCTGTGCTAGGGAAATAGTCCTGTAGCGCAGCATCCGCATCATCTCACCACTTCTTTATTGAGCGAGTCACTGGTACTTCCTACTTTAGTTTTTGCTTGTAAGCAGGAATCAGGACGATATAATTATGGTTAGATTTTCCAAATGGAGGGCGAGGGAGAGCTTTGTATATGTCTCTGTGTGTGGAGTAAAGGTGGTCTAGGGTTGTTTCCCTCTGGTGCACATATGACATGCTGGTAGAAATTAGGTATAAAGGATTTCATTCTGCCTGCATTAAAGTCCATGGCCCTGCTTCTGGATGAGCATTTTCTTGTTTGCTTATGGCCTTATACAGCTCATTAAGTGTGTTCTTAATGCCAATGTCGGTTTGTGGTGGTAATTAGACGGCTACGAAAAATATAGATGAAAACTCTGTTGGTAGATAGATAGCTTATCATGAGGTACTCTACCTCAGGCGAGCAATACCTCGAGACTACCTTAATATTAGACATCACACACCAGCTGTTATTGACAAACAGACACACACCCCCACCCCTCATCTTACCGGATGTAGCTGTTCTGTCCTGCCGATGCACAGAAAATACAGCCAACTGTGTATTATCCGTGTCGTCATTCAGTCACGACTCGGTGTAACATAATATACTACAGTTTTTAATGTTCCGTTGGTAGGATAGTCTCGAACGAAGCTCATCCACTTCATTCTCCAGTGATTGCAAATTGGCCAATGGTAGAGGGGGGTTACCCACTCGCTGCCGAATTCTCATAAGGCACCCTGATCTCCGCCCCCTGTATTTCCTTCTTTTCTTCATGTGAATGACGGGGATTTGGACCTTGTCTAGGATTAACATCATATCCTCTGCGTCAGACTCATTAACCTCTAGCGTCGAGCAATCCCGTATCCGGGAGCCTAATTGCATTACCATAACGCAACGTTAACTATTCATGAAAATCGCAAATGATATGAAAGAAATATATTCACTCACAAGCTTAGCCTTTTGTTAACAACACTGTCATCTCAGATTTTAAAAATATGCTTTTCAACCATAGCTACACAAGCATTTGTGTAAGAGTATTGATAGCTAGCATAGCATTAAGCCTAGCATTCAGCAGGCAACATTTTCACAAAAACAAGAAAAGCATTCAAATAAAATAATTTACCTTTGAAGAACTTCGGATGTTTTCAATGAGGAGACTCTCAGTTAGATAGCAAATGTTCAGTTTTTCCAAAAAGATTACTTGAGTAGGATGAAATTGCTCCGTTTTGTTCATCACGTTTGGCTAAGAAACAAATCCGAAAATGCAGTCTCTACAACGCCGAACTTTTTACCAAATTAACTCTATAATATCGACAGAAACATGGCAAACGTTGTTTAGAATCAATCCTCAAGGTGTTTTTCACATATCTATTCGATGATAAATCATTCGTGGCAGCTGTGTTTCTCCTCGAAGCAAACGAAAAATACACGCAGTTGGAGATTACGCAATAATTGCAACGGAGGACACCAAGCGGCCACCTGGTAGATGTAGTTTCTTAAGGTCAATCTTCCAAGGATTTGACTACAAATACGTCACAATGCTGTCGACACCTTGGGGAAACGACAGAAAGTCTAAGCTCATTCGTGACCCATACACAGCCATATAAGGAGACATTGGACCACAGTGCATTCAAAATCTGGGTCACTTCCTGTATGAAATTTCATCTTGGTTTCGCCTGTAGCATTAGTTCTGTGGCACTCACAGACAATATCTTTGCAGTTTTGGAAACGTCAGAGTGTTTTCTTTCCAAAGCTGTCAATTATATGCATAGTCGAGCATCTTTTCGTGACAAAATATCTTGTTTAAAACGGGAACGGTTTTTTATCCATAAAGTAAAAGAGCAAGAAGTTAAAGAAAAATCTTCGTCCAGTTAGAGGTGAGTAATCACTCTTCTGATATCCAGAAGCTCTTTTCGGTCATTAGAGACAATAGCATCAACATAATGTACAGAATAAGTTACAAGCAATGCTAAAAACCATGCCAATTATCACCATTGTTTAGGAGCCCGTAAAACGGTAGCCATCCCCTCCAGCGTCATTCTTTCCAACTACAATGTGTATATTGCCATCAACAATTAGAGAGGAAATATGTATTGTTCCTACATTGTTGCAGAAGCATTGTGCAAAAAAACAAATGAACAGTATACTAAACCAACAACATCAAAAGATCTTTCAGAGATTCCTCCCAGCTGCAGGTTGTAAAAAGCAAACTGAAGGTTATCTACAGTTGCTTCATCTACTGCAAGTAACTCACTTTGATTGGTCAGACTCTACTAACCCTGAACAGACTTAAATTCCCACTCCGTGATAGAAATAAATCAGTGTCATGTTGTTTCTAAGGAAAGGGATAACCACCATTTTTAAGTTGGCTTAGATATTTGCTTGGATAGAAGTTAAGGGAAGCAACATTCTTTATGTACACCATTCTTTATGTATATATATTGACCATGGAATTATAGTTGTTGTCAGTTAATTACGTATACAAATGATTTCATTGATATTTTGCATTTACCTTGTTTAATAATCACACTGCATTTGAATTATTGCATGCAATAACACCTTGTTCCCATGTTCCTGAATACCGTCACCTATTTCCATCCAAGTCAAGCACGGCTTATTCCACTAATGTATAGCACAATTTTGGACAATTTTTCTAACTTAGAGGCTTCGATTGAAAATGTGTTATTGAAGTGTTATGGGACTATAATGGTCATACTTTCACCAAGTGCCCATTACCATGGAATTTCTGTTTAATTTCTGAGGACTAAGCGGTCTGCCCTTTATGTGGAAATCAAACTGAACTTCCGGAAATCACTTCTCTAAAATTATTTGTAAAAATGTTGCCTTCCATTTCCTGCAATTTTCTCCTCTTGTTATATGTGTATTGCCATTAAATCCCACAAGTGGCTAGTGTGTCAGTGTGTAACATATTTCAAGTGACAGCTGCGAATGACACTGGATTTTGAGGTGGAGCCGTCATTATAAATAATCAAAAAATAGCCCAGCACCTGTCACTGCTCTGTGAAAGCACAGGGGGATAATGAAACCCTTGGTAACTGATAAATGTGCAACACGTAATCGCAGCCGCAACAGCCCCGGTTTATTCTTAGAGGCACAAAGAAAATAATAGGGCAATGACAAAGCGCAGGTGAATAAAAAATAAGATTCTGCAGAGCTAACCCCCACCCCAGCACTTTGGAGAGGTGGAGAGACAGAGGCCAGAGAAGGCAGGCAGGCAGGCAAGTAGGTAGGCAGCCAGGCAGGCAAGTAGGTAGGCAGCCAGGCAGGCAAGTAGGTAGGCAGCCAGGCAGGCAAGTAGGCAGGCAGCCAGACAGTCAGCCAGGAAAGGTGGCCTGTGTTTTATTATGTCAACATGGCCTCAGGTTGGATGGTTTGTTGGTGAGCGAGGCTATTGGAGACTTTCTCTAATGTTCCCATCTTTCTCTCTCTGTCTCTCTCTCTGTCTGTCTGTCTGTCTTTCTCTCTCTCTCTCTCTCTCTCTCTCTCTCTCTCTCTCTCTCTCTCTCTCTCTCTCTCTCTCTGTCTCTCTGTCTCTCTGTCTCTCTGTCTCTCTGTCTCTCTGTCTCTCTGTCTCTCTGTCTCTCTCTCTGTCTCTCTGTCTCTCTGTCTCTCTCTCTCTCTGTCTCTCTGTCTCTCTCTCTCTCTCTCTCTCTCTGTCTCTGTCTCTCTCTCTCTCTCTCTCTCTCTCTGTCTCTGTCTCTGTCTCTCTCTCTGTCTCTGTCTCTGTCTCTCTCTCTCTGTCTCTCTCTCTCTCTCTGTCTCTCTCTCTGTCTCTGTCTCTGTCTCTGTCTCTGTCTCTGTCTCTGTCTCTGTCTCTGTCTCTGTCTCTGTCTCTGTCTCTGTCTCTGTCTCTGTCTCTGTCTCTGTCTCTGTCTCTGTCTCTCTCTCTGTCTCTCTCTCTGTCTCTCTGTCTCTGTCTCTGTCTCTCTCTCTGTCTCTCTCTCTCTCTCTCTCTCTCTCTCTCTCTATTGCATTTCAATTTAATTTAAGGGGCTTTATTGGCATGGAAAACACATGTTTACATTGCAAGTGAAGTAGATAATAAACAAAAGTTAAATAAATGAACAGTAAACATTACACTCACAAAAGTTCCAAAAGAATAAAGACATTTCAAATCACATATCATGTCTATATACAGTGATGTAATGATGTGCAAATAGATAAAGTACAAAAGGGAAAATATAAACATAAATATTGTTGTATTTACAATGGTGTTTGTTCTTCACTGGTTGCCCTTTTCTCGTGGCAACTCTGTCTCCTATCGCCCCCCCCCCCTCTCTCTATCATCCCTTTAACTCCTATCAGTTGAGTGCTAGCCTGGTGTTACAGTAAGGTACAAGATTGATCTCCCGTGGTTCTCTCACAGACCCAATTCCATACCTATCTTGGTCTTGGGGTGTGTGTGTGTGTCTTGGGAGTGTGTGTGTTTGTGAGTGTGTGTATGTGTGTGTGGGTGTGTGTGTCTTTGGGAGTGTGTGTGTGTGTGTCTTGGGAGTGTGTGTGTGTGTGTGTGTCTTTGGGTGTGTGTGTGTGTGTGTGTGTGTGTGTGTGTGTGTGTGTGTGTGTGTGTGTGTGTGTGTGTGTGTGTGTGTGTGTGTGTGTGTGTGTGTGTGTGTGTGTGTGTGTGTGTGTGTGTGTGTGTGTGTGTGTGTGTGTGTGTGTGTGACTTGGGAGTGTGTGTGTGTCTTGGGAGTGTGTGTGTGTCTTGGGAGTGTGTGTGTGTCTTGGGAGCGTGTGTGTGCATGCGTGTGTGTGTGTATGTCAAGATTAATGGGCTCTGAGGCCCTGGCCACCTTCAATCACATACATATTTAATCCTCTACCTTTATCTCCTCCCCAGAACCACAGGTGGAAAACTTTGGCTTTGCCCACATATTCTTGCCCTCTGACATAATAAGTTAAACACTTTCAGAACAGAACTAAATACAATTTTGTTGTTGTTTTTCATACCTTGTGTTGATCTTGTAAACCAGTGTAAACTAAAGGTTTCTTGTAACTGGGTGTTAGTTTTTTAAGTCATTTGATGGACACTGATAACATATTTATAAACACTTTAGCATTTCCACTTGGTGATCAATGATGACAGTATTCCCTGGCAATCACATTAGTAATACTGCACTGAGCTCCATGTTGGTTATTTTCACTTCTTTTCGCTAATGTTCCACAACCTCATTATGTGAGTTGCTCAGCAAACGTCAAACAAGGAGTCAAAGTCATTACCCCCAGACATGTTCATTATTCAGCTCTCTCTGAAACAGATACAGCCATTCTCAGACATCCGCTGCTGCGCCACATCACACGTCTCACCACAAACTGATTCCCTTTTCAATAGTGACTGACAGCTCATACCCCAAGGACAGTGATTAAGTGGAGAGGAATGTAGAGGCCTCTCCATTGTCTCGCTCTCTCCTCTTTCACACGAACAAGTAATCTCCCCGGATAATCATTTGAGTCACCCCGTTGACCGGGAAATGACCCGGTGACCATCCGAGATTAAGATCACCTTGAATTATTAATTTGTCTCTTTTCAGGGGCAAAGTGTAGGGTAGAGACAGAGACAGACAGGGGCAAGGCGTAGGGTAGAGACAGAGACAGACAGGGGCAAGGCGTAGGGTAGAGACAGAGACAGACAGGGGCAAGACAGACGCAAGGGGTAGAGACGGAGACAGACAGGGGCTAGGCGTAGGGTAGAGACAGAGACAGACAGGGGCAAGGCGTAGGGTAGAGACGGAGACAGACAGGGGCTAGGCGTAGGGTAGAGACAGAGACAGACAGGGGCAAGGCGTAGGGTAGAGACAGAGACAGACAGGGGCAAGGCGTAGGGTAGAGACAGAGACAGACAGGGGCAAGGCGTAGGGTAGAGACGGAGACAGACAGGGTAGAGACAGAGACAGACAGGGGCAAGGCATAGGGTGGAGACAGAGACAGACATGAGCAAGGCGTAGGGTAGAGACAGAGACAGACAGGGGCAAGGCGTAGGGTAGAGACAGAGACAGACAGGGGCAAGGCGTAGGGTAGAGACAGAGACAGACAGGGGCAAGGCGTAGGGTAGAGACGGAGACAGACAGGGGCAAGGCGTAGGGTAGAGACAGAGACAGACAGGGGCAAGGCATAGGGTAGAGACAGAGACAGACAGGGGCAAGGCGTAGGGTAGAGACAGAGACAGACAGGGGCAAGGCGTAGGGGAGACAGAGACAGACAGGGGCAAGGCGTAGGGTAGAGACAGAGACAGACAGGGGCAAGGCATAGGGTGGAGACAGAGACAGACAGGGGCAAGGCATAGGGTAGAGACAGAGACAGACAGGGATAGAGGCAGAGTCAGGGGAAGTTGTCTTTTCAGGTGCCAGGCATAGAGCAGAGAAACAGACAGAGGTAGAGACACATCTCTACCTCTGTCTGTGCAGAGACACATCTCTTCTCTATTCCAGAGCCATAGGGTAAAGGCAGTGACAGTTCTCTTTTCAGAGACAGAGGCAGCTTTTGAATGCCATACAAGTCGGTTGGTCAGTGTATTTAGTCTGTCACAGGGCCACAGGATCACATTTCCCACTCTTACTATTGGCAGGCTGATATCACCTAGCTCAATAATGTTGACTAACAGGATGCATTTAAAAAATATGATAAATTAAGCAATAAAATATATTTAATACCCCTAATACAAAATTGTTTACAAAATGTGTTTACCCTCTGCAAAGGTGGAAATTGGGTTAGATAGCTACCAAAATAATGGAAAATGTGGGGTTTGTGAAAGTCAAGTACAGGCGTACAATTAGTGCAGTTCCTTTTTCATGAGAACCTGCTCCTGTGTAGAAAGGTGCTAAAACCTGCCTATGCACAGTTCTATCCAGACAAACTTTGCATTGTACTTCATATTATCTCTCTCTAACCGTTTGTGTTTCACCTCAGCTCTACCCCAGTTTTAAATTATGTGTAAACACTTATAGTAGCTTTGTGCTGAGAGAGAGAGAGAGAGAGAGAGAGAGAGAGAGAGAGAGAGAGAGAGAGAGAGAGAGAGAGAGAGAGAGAGAGAGAGAGAGAGAGAGAGCCTTCGCCCCTGCTCCTACCCAATCTAGTCCTCCACCCAGGCCTGGACTATGTGCCAAATTGCACCACATTCCCTACCCAATCTAGTCCTCCACCCAGGCCTGGATGTGTGCATACATTCACCATATTCCCTCATACCCACTACTTTTGACTAGGCTCCATAGTAGTGGACTAAAAGGGAATAGCTTGCCATTTGGGATGCAACCCTTATGTTAGGAGCTGGAACCCATACAGGGCGCAACATCTGCCTCTGATTGCAATCCCCACATTAGCTGGAGACTCTTTCATTTCCCTAATGTGAGCGAGGTCTACACTGCCAACAGCAGCGGTTGTAGTGCCTCTGTCAGCCAGCCATGCAGCCACAATCCCAGCACTGACATGTACTCTGCTGTCAACTGACCACTGCCCTTCATGTGCACACGCACGCACACACGCACACGCACACGCACGCACGCACACACACACACACACACACACACACACACACACACACACCCAAGGGAGCATCTGAACCATCATCATATTCTCAGAGGATCATATACTTTCAGCTGTGTATCTGCAAGTATCTCACACACAAAATCGAACATACAATCGGTACACATGTATGCATAAGTGTACATTCTCACACATAAACCACAGCTACATTGACCAAACTGTTCCCTGAAACAAATACCATTGTGTCTACCTGGTTCCATGTATCAAACATGTACAGTGTTGTGGAGGTGGGAACTGAGAGAAAAGGAAAGCCCTGTCACATTCAAACACTACAGACAAGCAATTTATTACTTTTTTTCACAGATCAAAAAAGAGGAATCAAAATCTCATCTTGAACATGGAAAATGGTTGTCAGGGTAACTCAGATTCCTTTTGATATAAAATGAATTACAGTTTTTTTCAGTTGCTAACACGCATTGGTCAAAACTGAAGTCTCATTGTCAAAACTCTTGTATGTGGCCCAACTGTGAATCATTTTTCATTGCTTTCACATAAAATGCATTCAATGACCACATTCCCCCGAAATCCATGAACTCTTTTCTTATTCATACTCCACCACCTACAAAACTATATATTTGCAGCACATGTTGTCAAATGCTAAGACACTGTTTCCAAAACTGTTAAAACACATTCAAATCAGAATGATGACAAATGTTGTTGATTTTTTGCAGTAACCAGATTGAAACATATTGCAAATCTCAGCAGAATATTTAATCATTCCAAACACAGCTGATTGCAACTTCAGCTGAAAGCCTACCCAAATGTCCTGTTTTTAGTCTCTTTACCAAACCAACAAAAGAGGACGGCTTCAGAATGATTTAGTTTGGAAACATGGATCAAGGAAGACAGGTTGGTTGGGAAAGAAGAGTGGCAGGGAGAGGGAGACAGGTTGGTTGGGAAAGAAGAGTGGCAGGGAGAGGGAAACAGGTTGGTTGGGAAAGAAGACTGGCAGGGAGAGGGAGACAGGTTGGTTGGGAAAGAAGAGTAGCAGGGAGCGGGAGAATATGTTTAGGACAAAGGAGAGGAAGACCAAGAGTGGTGGTCTCTAATGAGACAAGGGCCACAATTATTGACCATGTTGTAAACCATGGTCTTGTCACGCCTTGGTCATTGTATCTTGTGTTTTTGTTATATGTTTGGGTAGGCCAGGGTGTGACATGGGTTTATATGTTGTATTTCGTATTGGGGTTTATATTAATTGGGAGTGTGTATTATTAGGGGTGTGTCTAGTTAGGCTTGGCTGCCTGAGGCGATTCCTAATTGGAGTCAGCTGATTCTTGTTGTCTCGGATTGGGAACCGTATTTAGGTAGCCTGAGTGCGCGTTGTATTTCGTGGGTGATTGTACCTGTCTCTGTGTTAGTCACCAGATAGGCTGTAATTAGTTTCACTCGTTTGTTGTTTTCTTCTTCAGTTATTTCATGTACCGCATTATCTTCATTAAAAGTCATGAGTAACCTACACACTGCATTTCGGTCTGACTCTCTTCAAACAACAGATGAACTTCGTTACAGAATCACCCACCACCATTCACAGACCGAGCAGCGTGTGAACTGGCAGGATCTAAAGGTGGACGTTATGGACAACAGAAGCAGGGATTATACGACGTGGGAAGAAATCGACAGGTGGGCGGCCGACCCAGAGCGAGTGCAGGAGCCCGCCTGGGATTCCCTACAGCAATGCGAAGAGGGCTATACACGTATGGAATCGAAAAGGAAAGCACGGTTATACAGAGCGAAAACCGAAGGTAACGGAAAGTGCAGAGAGAGAGTGGCTGAGTCAGGAATCAGACCTGAGCCTACTCTCCCTGTTAATCGTGAAGAGCAGTTGCAATGGGAGAGACTGCATCATTTGGAGATTTGGACATGGGAGGAGGAATTAGACGGTAAAGGACCCTGGGCGCAGCCGGGAGAATATCGCCGTCCCAATGAGGAAATAGAAGCAGCCAAAGCGGAGAGGCGCAAGTATGAGGAGGCAGCACGGCGACGCGGTTGGAAACCGGAAAGTCACCCCCCAAAAAAATATTGGGGGGGGGGTTAAAAGGGAGAATAGTTATGCCAGGTAGGGGACCTGCGCATACTCCCTGTGCTCACCATTGGGCTATAGAGACCGGGCAGGCACCGTGTTATGCTATGGAGCGCACGGTGTTTCCAGTGCGGGTGCAGAGCCAGCTGCGACACATACCAGCCCTTCCTATTGGCCGGGCTAGAGTGGGCATCGAGCCAGGTAAGCTTGGGCAGGCTCGGTGCTCAAGAGCTCCAGTGCGCCTGCACGGTCCGGTCTATCCAGAGCCACCTCTACACACCAGTCCTCCGGTAGCAGCTCACCGCACCAGGCTTCTTGTGCGTGTCCTCGCGCCAGTACCACCAGTTCCAGCACCACGCACCAGGCCTCCAGTTCGCCTCGCCTGTTCAGCACAGCCAGTGCTTTTCTCCCCTCCTGTGCTATCGGAGTCTCCAGCCTGTTTAGCGCAGCCAGAGCCTTTCTCCTCTCCTGCGCTGCCGGAGTCTCCTGTCTGTCCAGGGCCACCAGTGCTACCAGTCGGCCCAGCGCGTCCAGTGCGCCTCGCCTGTTCAGCACAGCCAGTGCTTTTCTCCCCTCCTGCGCTATCGGAGTCTCCAGCCTGTTTAGCGCAGCCAGAGCCTTTCTCCTCTAGTGCGCTGCCGGAGTCTCCTGTCTGTCCAGCGCCACCAGTGCTCCCAGTCGGTCCAGCGTGTCCAGTGCGCCTCGCCTGTTCAGCGCAGCCAGAGCCTTTCTCCTCTCCTGCGCTGCCGGAGTCTCCTGTCTGTCCAGCGCCACCAGTGCTCCCAGTCGGCCCAGCGCGTCCAGTGCGCCTCGCCTGTTCAGCGCAGCCAGAGCTTTTCTCCTCTCCTGCACTGTTGGAGTCTCCCGCCTGTTCAGCGCAGCCAGAGCCTTTCTCCTCTCCTGCGCTGCCGGAGTCTCCTGTCTGCCCAGCGCCGCCAGTCGGCCCAGCGTCACCAGTCTGCCAGGATCCACCAGAAGTGCCAGTCTGCCAGGATCCGCCAGAAGTGCCAGTCTGCCAAGATCTTCTAGATCGGCCAGACAGCCTGAATTATCCAGTTCCACCAGCCAGCCAGGATTTACCGGAGCCTACTACCTGCCTGAGCTTCCTCTCAGTACTGAGCTTCCTCTCAGTACTTGGCTTCCTCTCTGTACTGGGCTCCCTCTCAGTACCGGGCTTCCCCTCAGTACCGGGTTGCTTCGGTCCCGGGCTGCCCCTCTGTCCCGGGCTGCCCCTCTGTCCTGAGATGCCCCTCTGTCCTGAGCTGCCCCGCTGTCCTGAGCTGCCCCGCTGTCCTGAGATGCCCCTCTATCCTGAGATGCCCCTCTATCCTGAGTTGCCCCTCTGTCCCGAGTTGCCCCTCTGTCCCGAGTTGCCCCTCTGTCCCGAGCTGCCCCTCTGTCCCGAGCTGCCCCTCTGTCCCGAGCTGCCCCTCTGTCCCGAGCTGCCCCTCTGTCCCGAGCTGCCCCTCGGTCCCGAGCTGCCCCTCGGTCCCGAGCTGCCCCTCTGTCCCGAGCTGCCCCTCTGTCCCGAGCTGCCCCTCGGTCCCGAGCTGCCCCTCAGTTATGTGGGGATCAGGGTGAGGACTATTAGGCCATGGTCGGCGGAGAAGGTGGATTATCCTAGGACGCGAAGGGGAGGAACTAGGACATTTATGGAGTGGGGTCCACGTCCCGAGCCAGAACTGCCACCATGGACAGACGCCCACCCGGACCCTCCCTATGCTCTTGAAGGGGGTCCCGGAGTCCGCACCTTAGGGGGGGGGGGGGGGGTTCTGTCACGCCTTGGTCATTGTATCTTGTGTTTTTGTTATATGTTTGGGTAGGCCAGGGTGTGATATGGGTTTATATATTGTATTTCGTATTGGGGTTTGTATTAATTGGGAGTGTGTATTATTAGGGGTGTGTCTAGTTAGGCTTGGCTGCCTGAGGCGATTCCTAATTGGAGTCAGCTGATTCTCGTTGTCTCGGATTGGGAACCGTATTTAGGTAGCCTGAGTGCGCGTTGTATTTCGTGGGTGATTGTACCTATCTCTGTGTTAGTCACCAGATAGGCTGTAATTAGTTTCACTCGTTTGTTGTTTTCTTCTTCAGTTATTTCATGTACCGCATTATCTTCATTAAAAGTCATGAGTAACCTACACGCTGCATTTCGGTCTGACTCTCTTCAAACAACAGACGAACTTCGTTACAGGTCTCTCTTTGAGAGAGGCCGGTTTAAGGGTGCAACTAAATCTGCAGCATTCAACAGTTGCATCAATAGCACAAATTTTCCGGCAAAACACAGGTGAGATGGGCATCCTTCAATGATAATTGAAATACATATTACAGTACAATACAGTATGTTCACATTTTTACAATGTACTGACATTTAGAAATACATTGATTTTTTGTGTGATTTTCAGTAGGATCCAAAGGTTGCCTCCCACAGGAGGGAGAGGCAGAATATTATCAGATGTGCAGGAAATTGCCATTGTTGACATGGTAATAGGCAACAATGCAAACCAACTGTGAAATTTGAGACAGAGTGCTGGCAGACAATATCACTTTTGGGAATGTGAATCCGGTCAGCACAACAACAATTTCCAGAGTCCAAGAGAAACATTAAATACGGATGAAGCAGTTGTACTCTGTACCCTTTAAGAGAAACGGTGAACGTGTGAAAGGACTCCAGTATCAATATGTCCAGGTAACATGTCTGTTCAATAACCAAACAGCGTACATACACCGCTATGCATAATGTCAAGTACTGTAAAACAGTGGATTGACTGTATTTTAGAGAGTAATGGAGATGGAAGCCAGGCGAACTGCACATACTGTCCCGTTCTGACCTTAGTTCCTTTGTTTTGTCTTTGTTTTTGTATGGTCAGGGCGTGAGTTGGGGTGGGCAGTCTATGTTCTTTTTTCTATAATTTGGGATTTCGGTGTTTGGCCTGGTATGGTTCTCAATCAGAGGCAGCTGCAAATCGTTGTCCCTGATTGAGAACCATACTTAGGTAGCCTGGTTTTCACATTTGAGTTGTGGGTGATTATTTTCTGTTATGTCGATGTCACCTTTCAGAACTGTTTCGTTTTCTTTTCTCCTTTGTTATTTTGTTTAGTGTTCTCGGTTTAATAAATATATGATGAACACTCACCACGCTGTGCTTTGGTCCTCCAATCCTTCCTACTACTCCTCCTTTGTGGATGAAGCTGGATCCAACCTGGCAAAAACTAGCCGCAAGGAAAGAAATGTGATTGGACAGAGAGCAACTGTGGATGTCCCAGGCCAGAGAGGAGCTAACATCACAATGTGTGCAGCACTGTCCTGTGATGGTTTGCTGTTACACAAACCACTCATTGGCACCTACAATACAGAGAGGCTCATTTATTTTCAGGATGACCTGCATAATCCACTTGTGCCAGCAGAGGAGAGAGGGGCAAGAAACTCCCCTACCTTCATTGTTGTGTGGCATTCCACCACTCTGCTGCAGTCACAGACTGGTTTGCTGCACATCTGAGGATGTCAGTACTATTCCTGCCTCCATACTCCCCCTTCCTAAACCCCATAGTTTTTTTGAAGGTGGGGTGTGGAGACACTTTTCCTGAAGACTGCCAAGGTTGGATTAGACATTCCAGGAGATACTTTCCAAGATGCATCGCCAGAGAAGACATATGATGTCTTCCACCCCTCATCACTGTCAAACGCTCCCTAAAACACTTCTGTGAGCAGGCCTTTCTAATCGACCTGGCCCGGGTATCCTGGAAGGACATTGACCTCATCCCGTCAGTTGAGGATTCCTGGTCATTCTTTAAGAGTAACTTCCTCACCATTTTAGATAAGCATGCTCCGTTCAAAAAGTGCAGAACTAAGAACAGATACAGCTCTTGGTTCACTCCAGACCTGACTGCCCTCGACCAGCACAAAAACATCCTGTGGTGGACTGCAATAGCATCGAACAGTCCCTGAGATATGCAACTGTTCAGGGAAGTCAGGAACCAATACACTCAGTCAGTCAGAAAAGCTAAGGCCAGCTTCTTCAGGCAGAAGTTTGCATCCTGTAGCTCCAACTCCAAAAAGTTCTGGGACACTGTGAAGTCCATGGAGAACAAGAGCACCTCCTCCCAGCTGCCCACTGCACTGAGGCTAGGGAACACGGTCACCACCGACAAATCCATGATTATCGAAAACTTCAACAAGCATTGGCTACTCCTACCTCGGCCAACAGCTCCGGCCCCCCCGCAGCTCCTCTCCCAAGCCTCTCCAGGTTCTCCTTTACCCAAATCCAGATAGCAGATGTTCTGAAAGAGCTGCAAAACCTGGACCCGTATAAATCAGCTGGGCTTGACAATCTGGACCCTCTATTTCTGAAACTATCCGCCACCATTGTCGCAACCCCTATTACCAGCCTGTTCAACCTCTCTCTCATATCGTCTGAGATCCCCAAGGACTGGAAAGCTGCCGCAGTCATCCCCCTCTTCAAAGGGGGAGACACCCTGGACCCAAACTGTTACAGACCTATATCCATTCTGCCCTGCCTATCTAAGGTCTTCGAAAGCCAAGTCAACAAACAGGTCACTGACCATCTCGAATCCCACCGTACCTTCTCCGCTATGCAATCTGGTTTCCGAGCCGGTCACGGGTGCTAGACTGCAAACTCTCCTTCCAGACCCATATCAAACATCTCCAATCAAAAATCAAATCAAGAATCGGCTTTCTATTCCGCAACAAAGCCTCCTTCACTCACGCTGCCAAGCTTACCCTAGTAAAACTGACTATCCTACCGATCCTCGACTTCGGCGACGTCATCTACAAAATTGCTTCCAACACTCTACTCAGCAAACTGGATGCAGTTTATCACAGTGCCATCTGTTTTGTCGCTAAAGCACCTTATACTACCCACCACTGCGACTTGTATGCTCTAGTCGGCTGGCCCTCGCTACATATTCGTCGCCAGACCCACTGGCTTCAGGTCATCTACAAGGCCATGCTAGGCAAAGCTCCGCCTTATCTCAGCTCACTGGTCACGATGGCAACACCCATCCGTAGCACGCGCTCCAGCAGGTGTATCTCATTGATCATCCCTAAAGCCAACACCTCATTCGGCCGCCTTTCGTTCGAGTACTCTGCTGCCTGTGACTGGAACGAATTGAAAAATTTGCTGAAGTTGGAGACTTTTATCTCCCTCACCAACTTCAAACATCAGCTAGCTGAGCAGCTAACCGATCGCTGCAGCTGTACATAATCTATTGGTAAATAGCACACCCATTTTCACCTACCTCATCCCCACAGTTTTTATTTATTTACTTTTCTGCTCTTTTGCACACCAATATCTCTACCTGTACATGATCATCTGATCATTTATCACTCCAGTGTTAATCTGCAATATTGTAATTATTCGCCTACCTCCTCATGCCTTTTGCACACATTGTATATAGACTCCCCTTTTTTCTCTGTGTTATTGACTTGTTAATTGTTTACTCCATGTGTAACTCTGTGTTGTCTGTTCACACTGCTATGCTTTATCTTGGCCAGGTCGCAGTTGCAAATGAGAACCTGTTCTCAACTAGCCTACCTGGTTAAATAAAGGTGAAATAAAAAAATAAAAAAAATAAAAATGTAATGTTGATGAGAACTTGTGGCCAAATGCAGGAGAAAGGGAGAACTAGAACCCTCACAGTACTGTAGAGTATGAGTGATTATACTATACATGTTGATGAGTACTATAACCCTCACAGTACTGTACAGTATGAGTGATTATACTATACATGTTGATGAGTACTATAACCCTCACAGTACTGTACAGTATGAGTGATTATACCATACATGTTGATGAGAACTAGAACCCTCACAGTACTGTACAGTATGAGTGATTATACTATATATGTTAATGAGAACTAGAACCCTCACAATACTGTACAGTATGAGTGATTATACTATACATGTTGATGAGAACTAGAACCCTCACAGTACTGTACAGTATGGGTGTTATACTATACATGTTGATGAGAACTAGAACCCTCACAGTACTGTACAGTATGAGTGATTATACTATACATGTTGATGAGAACTAGAACCCTCACAGTACTGTACAGTATGAGTGTTATACTATACTGTGTTGTACTTCCGGCGCCGACTGAGATGGCCGCCTCGCTTCGCGTTCCTAGGAAACTATGCAGTTTTTTGTTTTTTTATGTGTTATTTATTACATTAGTACCCCAGGTCATCATAGGTTTCATTACATACAGTCGAGAAGAACTACTGAATATAAGATCAGCATCAACTCACCATCAGTACGACCAAGAATATGTTTTCCGCGACGCGGATCCTGTGTTCTGCCTTACAAACAGGACAACGGAATGGATCGCATGCAGCGACCCAAGGAAACGACTCCGAAAAAGAGGGAAACGCAGCGGTGTTCTGGTCAGACTCCGAAAAAGGGCACATCGCGCACCACTTCCCAGTATTCTTCTTGCCAATGTCCAGTCTCTCGACAACAAGGTTGATGAAATCCGAGCAAGGGTGGCATTCCAGAGGGACATCAGAGACTGCAACGTTCTCTGCTTTACGGAAACATGGCTTACTGGGAAGACGCTATCCAGGGCGGTGCAGCCAACGGGTTTCTCCACGCATCGCGCCGACAGAAACAAACATCTCTCTGGTAAGAAGAGTGGCGGGGGCGTATGCCTCATGACTAACGGGACATGGTGTGATGAAGGAAACATACAGGAACTCAAATCCTTCTGTTCACCTGATTTAGAATTCCTTACAATCAAATGTAGACCGCATTATCTTCCAAGAGAATTCTCTTCGATTATAATCACAGCCGTATATATCCCCCCAAGCAGACACATCGATGGCTCTGAACGAACTTTATTTAACTCTTTGCAAACTGGAAAACATTTATCCGGAGGCTGCATTCATTGTAGCTGGGGATTTTAACAAAGCCAATCTGAAAACAAGACTCCCTAAATTTTATCAGCATATCGATTGCGCAACCAGGGGTGGTAAAACCTTGGATCATTGTTACTCTAACTTCCGCGACGCATATAAGGCCCTGCCCCGCCCCCCTTTCGGAAAAGCTGACCACGACTCCATTTTGCTGATCCCTGCCTACAGGCAGAAATTAAAACAAGAGGCTCCCACGCTGAGGTCTGTCCAACGCTGGTCAGACCAAGCTGACTCTACACTCCAAGACTGCTTCCATCACGTGGACTGGGACATGTTTCGTATTGCGTCAGATGGGAATATTGACGAATACGCTGATTCGGTGTGCGAGTTCATTAGAACGTGCGTCGAAGATGTCGTTTCCATAGCAACGTTAAAAACATTCCCTAACCAGAAACCGTGGATTGATGGCAGCATTCGCGTGAAACTGAAAGCACGAACCACTGCTTTTAATCAGGGCAAGGTGTCTGGCAACATGACTGAATAAAACAGTGCAGCTATTCCTCCGCAAGGCTATTAAACAAGCTAAGCGTCAGTACAGAGACAAAGTGGAATCTCAATTCAATGGCTCAGACACAAGAGGCATGTGGCAGGGTCTACAGTCAATCACGGACTACAAGATGAAATCCAGCCCAGTCGCGGACCAGGATGTCTTGCTCCCAGGCAGACTAAATAACTTTTTTTTGCCCGCTTTGAGGACAATACAGTGCCACTGACACGGCCTGCAACGGAAACATGCGGTCTCTCCTTCACTGCAGCCGAGGTGAGTAAGACATTTAAACGTGTTAACCCTCGCAAGGCTGCAGGCCCAGACGGCATCCCCAGCCGCGCCCTCAGAGCATGCGCAGACCAGCTGGCCGGTGTGTTTACGGACATATTCAATCAATCCCTATACCAGTCTGCTGTTCCCACATGCTTCAAGAGGGCCACCATTGTTCCTGTTCCCAAGAAAGCTAAGGTAACTGAGCTAAACGACTACCGCCCCGTAGCACTCACTTCCGTCATCATGAAGTGCTTTGAGAGACTAGTCAAGGACCATATCACCTCCACCCTACCTGACACCCTAGACCCACTCCAATTTGCTTACCGCCCAAATAGGTCCACAGACGATGCAATCTCAACCACACTGCACACTGCCCTAACCCACCTGGACAAGAGGAATACCTATGTGAGAATGCTGTTCATCGACTACAGCTCGGCATTCAACACCATAGTACCCTCCAAGCTCGTCATCAAGCTCGAGACCCTGGGTCTCGACCCCGCCCTGTGCAACTGGGTACTGGACTTCCTGACGGGCCGCCCCCAGGTGGTGAGGGTAGGCAACAACATCTCCTCCCCGCTGATCCTCAACACGGGGGCCCCACAAGGGTGCGTACTGAGCCCTCTCCTGTACTCCCTGTTCACCCACGACTGCGTGGCCACGCACGCCTCCAACTCAATCATCAAGTTTGCGGACGACACAACAGTGGTAGGCTTGATTACCAACAACGACGAGACGGCCTACAGGGAGGAGGTGAGGGCCCTCGGAGTGTGGTGTCAGGAAAATAACCTCACACTCAACGTCAACAAAACTAAGGAGATGATTGTGGACTTCAGGAAACAGCAGAGGGAACACCCCTATCCACATCGATGGAACAGTAGTGGAGAGGGTAGCTAGTTTTAAGTTCCTCGGCATACACATCACAGACAAACTGAATTGGTCCACTCACACTGACAGCATCGTGAAGAAGGCGCAGCAGCGCCTATTCAACCTCAGGAGGCTGAAGAAATTTGGCTTGTCACCAAAAGCACTCACAAACTTCTACAGATGCACAATCGAGAGCATCCTGGCGGGCTGTATCACCGCCTGGTACGGCAACTGCTCTGCCCTCAACCGTAAGGCTCTCCAGAGGGTAGTGAGGACTGCACAACGCATCACCGGGGGCAAACTACCTGCCCTCCAGGACACCTACACCACCCGTTGTTACAGGAAGGTCATAAAGATCATCAAGGACATCAACCACCCGAACCACTGCCTGTTCACCCCGCTATCATCCAGAAGGCGAGGTCAGTACAGGTGCATCAAAGCTGGGACCGAGAGACTGAAAAACAGCTTCTATCTCAAGGCCATCAGACTGTTAAACAGCCACCACTAACATTGAGTGGCTGCTGCCAACACACTGTCATTGACACTGACCCAACTCCAGCCATTTTAATAATGGGAATTGATGGGAAATGATGTAAATATATCACTAGCCACTTTAAACAATGCTACCTTATATAATGTTACTTACCCTACATTATTCATCTCATATTCATATGTATATACTGTACTCTACATCATCGACTGCATCCTTATGTAACACATGTATCACTAGCCACTTTAACTATGCCACTTTGTTTACTTTGTCTACACACTCATCTCATATGTATATACTGTACTCGATACCATCTACTGTATGCTGCTCTGTACCATCACTCATTCATATATCCTTATGTACATGTTCCTTATCCCCTTACACTGTGTATAAGACAGTTTTGGAATTGTTAGTTAGATTACTTGTTGGTTATCACTGCATTGTCGGAACTAGAAGCACAAGCATTTCGCTACACTCGCATTAACATCTGCTAACCATGTGTATGTGACAAATAAAATTAGATTTGATTTGATTTGATTTACATGTTGATGAGAACTAGAACCCTCACAGTACTGTACAGTATGAGTGATTATACTATACATGTTGATGAGAACTAGAACCCTCACAGTACTGTACAGTATGAGTGATTATACTAGACATGTTGATGAGAACCAGAACCCTCACAATACTGTACAGTATGAGTGATTATACTATACATGTTGATGAGAACCAGAACCCTCACAGTTCTGTACAGTATGAGTGATTATACTATACATGTTGATGAGAACTAGAACCCTCACAGTACTGTACACTATGAGTGATTATACTATACATGTTGATGAGAACTAGAACCCTCACAGTACTGTACACTATGAGTGATTATACTATACATGTTGATGAGAACTAGAACCCTCACAGTACTGTACAGTATGAGTGATTATACTATACATGTTGATGAGAACTAGAACCCTCACAGTACTGTACATTATGAGTGATTATACTAGACATGTTGATAAGAACTAGAACCCTCACAGTACTGTACACTATGAGTGATTATACAAGACATGTTGATGAGAACTAGAATCACAGTATACTACGAGTGATTATACTATACATGTTGATGAGAACTACAACCCTCACAGTACTGTACGCTACGAGTGATTATACTATACATGTTGATGAGAACTAGAACCCTCACAGTACTGTACATTATGAGTGATTATACTAGACATGTTGATAAGAACTAGAACCCTCACAGTACTGTACACTATGAGTGATTATACAAGACATGTTGATGAGAACTAGAACCCTCACAGTACTGTACGCTACGAGTGATTATACTATACATGTTGATGAGAACTACAACCCTCACAGTACTGTACGCTACGAGTGATTATACTATACATGTTGATGAGAACTACAACCCTCACAGTACTGTACGCTACGAGTGATTATACTATACATGTTGATGAGAACTAGAACCCTCACAGTACTGTACGCTACAAGTGATTATACTATACATGTTGATGAGAACCAGAACCCTCACAGTTCTGTACAGTATGAGTGATTATACTAGACATGTTGTCAATGTTTTTTTTTTTGTAATCATTATTGCAGCCCTGGAATTTCAGGATTTTTTTTTGTTTCAACTTTTTATTTTTCACACATGAAAATTAACATATGCAAAGATATAGAAAACAATAAAGGCTATTAATGCAAATTGATGCATTTCTGATTCATTGTTGTTACATATACTTTAGTACAGTCAATAAAGTGAAAGGTGTTATTGCTATTCTATAATAAAAAACTGATTTATGTGAAAAATCATTCAAACTTCAAAGAGAAAAGTTCATAATTTATGTAATGCTCCCTGTTTTAGTGTTTTTTAGGTCAATGTGTTTTGAGTGACAATGTATGCTTTCTGAGTGAGAATTGTTGCCAGTGTTATGTTCGAACGAGCTTATTTTGAGATATTTATGAAGTGTTTTGGTGGTTGAGGTGAGATGAACTGTTTGGCCAAGATGCATGTTGGTAAAGCAGACCTTGTGACCTCAGTATTGCCGGATGTTTGTTAGCAAATGGAAAAAACTGTAATCTGTTAGATTGATGGATGACATCAACTTTTGATTAAGTTTTCAATTAATTTCTGCTAAGAGACACGGATATCAAAATCTGAAAAATTAGAACATCTGTTAAAATATACTAATAAGTCAATTATCAACAGAACTAATAGCTGGAATATTGAAATGAAACTTTGTTGATAACTGACAGAAGATCCCAACAAAACCTCATCTACTGGTCTAACTGAAAATATGATCCTTTGACTCTGCCAGCTCAGTCCTATTCTTTCATGTTATTTGGGTTCAGAATGCGGCTTTATTCGTGTCCCAACGGGGAATAAATAAAAGGAGAAAAGGAGAATGCCAATAAAAAGGCAGTACATGCACATTGTGAGTGATTTTGTGACAGAGCACATGTCCCAAATGGCACCCTATTACCTACGTATTGCACAGCTTTTTTGACCGGAGCCCTATTCACTATCAAGAGAATTGGATGCTATTTGGACTCAACTTGAGTGTGTTTTAAACCCAATGACCGCAGAGGAGAGGAGAGGCTGGGGAGAGATACTTGGATCAAAAATCAAAGCAGGTGTGCGAGGCAGGGGGACCAGAATCACTGGGAGACTGAGCGTGAGAGAGAGAGAGAGAGAGAGAGAGAGAGAGAGAGAGAGAGAGAGAGAGAGAGAGAGAGAGAGAGAGAGAGAGAGAGAGAGAGAGAGAGAGAGAGAGTGGGGTGAGAGAAGGGTGTGGGGGGTGAGAGAAGGATGAGACATTGGCCTGGGAGGCCAGTGAGGGTCACAGGTGGTGTGGAAGAAATCATATCAAATCAAACTTTATTTGTCACATGCGCCACATACAACAAGTGTAGACCTTACAGTGAAATGCTTACTTACAAGCCCTTAACCAACAGTGCAGTTCAAGAAGAGTTAAGATAATATTTACTAAATAAACTAAAGTACATTTTTTTTAAATTATGACAGTAACACAATAACATAACAATAACAAGGCTATATACAGGGGGTACCAGTACCAAGTCAGTGTGCAGCGGTACAAGTTAGTTGAGGTAATTTGTACATGTAGGTAGGGGTGAAGTGACTATGGATAGATAATAAACAGCGAGTAGCAGCAGTGTACAAAACAAATGGGTATGAGTAATTATTCAGCAGTCTTATGGCTTGGGGGTAGAAGCTGTTAAATGAAGGAGCCTTTTGGTCCAATGTGGTACCGCTTGCCGTGTGGTAGCATAGAAACAGTCTATGACTTGGGTGACTGGAGTCTCTGACAATTTTATGGGATTTCCTCTGAAACCGCATATTATATATGTAACGAGTGCGCTGAGAGTCTGGAAGCAAGTTCGGGAGTGAATGTTTTGATAAATAAAATAAACACGAAACACAAACAACGCACTGACATGAAAACAAAGTCAATAACACCTGATGAAAGAACCAAGGGGAGTGACAGATATAGGGAAGATAATCAAGGAGGTGATGAGTCATGAGGCGCTGGTAAGTGAGGCGATGTTGACAGGTGTGCAGGATAATCAGCAGCCTGATGACCTAGAGGCCAGAGAGGGATTAAACGTGACAATATAGGTCCTGGATGGCAGGAAGCTTGGCCCCAGTGATGTACTGGGCCTTACGCACTACGCTCTGTAGCGCCTTATGGTCAGATGTTGAGCAGTTGTCATACCAGGTGTGATGCAACTGGTCAGGATGCTCTCAATGGTGCAGCTGTAGAACTTTTTGAGGATCTGGGGACCCATTCCAAATCTACTCAGTCTCCTGAGGGGGAAAATGTTTTGCTGTGCAATCTTCACGTCTGTCTTGGTGTGCTTGGATCATGAGGGTTCATTGGTGATGTGGACACCAAGGAACTTGAAACTCTCGACCCGCTTCACTACAGCCCGGTCGATGTTAATGGGGGCCTGTTCAGCCCGCCTTTTCCTGTAGTCCACGATTAACTCATTTGTCTTGCTCACATTGAGGGAGAGGCTGTTGTCTTGGTACCACACTGCCAGGTCTCTGACCTCGTCCCTATAGGCTGTCTCATCGTTGTCGGTGATCAGGCCTACCACTGTTGTGTTGTCAGCAAACTTAATGATGGTTTTGGAGTCGTGTTTGGCCACGCAGTTGTGGTCTAAGCACACACCCCTGAGGGGCCCCCATGTTGAGGATCAGCGTGGCAGACGTTTTGTTGCCTACTCTTACCACCCGGGGGCGGCCCGTCAGGAAGTCCAGGATCCAGTTGCAGAGGAAGGTGTTTAGTCCCAGAGTCCTTAGCTTAGTGATGAGCTTCGTGGGCACTCTGGTGTTGAACGCTGAGCTGTAGTCAATTGACAGCATTCTCACATAGGTGTTCCTTTAGTCAAGGTGGGAAAGGGGAGTGTGGAGTGTGATTGAGACTGCGTCATCTGTGGATCTGTTGGGGCGGTATGTGATTTGGAGTTGTTCTAGGGTATCTGGGAGGATGCTGTTGATGTGAGCCATGACCAGCCTCTCAAATCCAAGAAGGGGCTTCTTATCATGGCTGGTCAAATGCAGTGCACTATGTAGAGAATATGGCGCCATTTGGGACAAAGATTTATTATCACCTGATAACACAAAGCACCAGTTTACATTTCAGACCAGCGTGGTTTAAACCTTCACATGACACCACCAAAACTCTCTTCCCTGCTGGACTGCAGGTCCACTCTCAATACTCTACTGGACTGCAGGTCAATTTTAAATACGCTTCTTGACTGCAGGTCAACTCTCAATACTCTGCTGGACTGAAGGTCAACTCTCAATACTCTACTTGCAGGTCAACTCTCAACCCTCTGCTGGACTGCGGGTTAACTCTCAATCCTCTGCCTGACTGCAGGTCAACTCTCAATAGTCTATGGACTGCAGGTCATTTGGTTGGTTATGGTTTCAATGCTGGGCCTTCTGCTTTCCACTAAAGACATAATGGGACTATATTACATGACCAAAAGTCTCGTCGAACTTCTCATTCCAAAATCATGGGCATTTTAGTTTTTCTCAATCGTTTTGGCAAATTCTTTGAAACAGTCTTAACATTCTCTAAACTGTAAGTGCAATTGTCACAACTGTTTTATGGGACATCACACTTCTATTGCATGTCTACAAAATGTAGTAACTCACTCAAAACATTTAATTCATGCTTCAAAATCTAGTTATTGTGACAGTAAATTAGCCAATGTCACCAAAATGAAAAGGTTTTTTTGTCATCGTGTGACCCGTACTGGTCAACATGTTTGTGTTTTTTCACCATGGCAGTCAACCCTGGAAATGTTTGTTGTATATAGAGCTTTGTTCTACTCAGTTTTATCTAGTCAAATACTATTGCGTATCACACTGAGCTTTTTAGATACCGATTTCAACAGTAGGTAAAAGTTTAATGGGAAAAGTCAATACTACACAGAAAAAGGATATGCACATTTGTATGTATACAGTACATTTATTTTTGTAGCAATGTGTTACATGTAAACAGAAAGTTCACATCTGCATGTCCATTTTTACATATTTCTTACATGTAAAGTCATATATAGTGAACAGAAAATTTGCCACAAAATGACATCCCCATGGCACAAAATTACATCCCCATGCCACAAAATGACATCACCATGCCACAAAATGACATCCCCATGCCACAAAATGACATCACCATGCCACAAAATGACATCCCCATGCCACAAAATGACATCCCCATGCCACAAAATGACATCCCCATGCCACAAAATGACATCCCCATGCCACAAAATGACATCCCCATGCCACAAAATGACATCCCCATGACACAAAATGACATCACTATGCCACAAAATGACATCCCCATGCCACAAAATGACATCCCCATGCCACAAAATGACATCCCCATGACACAAAATGACATCATCATGACACAAAATGACATCACCATGCCACAAAATGACATCCCCATGCCACAAAATCACATCCCCATGCCACAAAATGACATCACCATGCCACAAAATGACATCCCCATGCCACAAAATGACATCCCCATGCCACAAAATGACATCCCCATGACACAAAATGACATCACCATGCCACAAAATGACATCCCCATGCCACAAAATGACATCCCCATGACACAAAATGACATCACCATGCCACAAAATGACATCCCCATGCCACAAAATGAAATGACATCCCCATGCCACAAAATGACATCCCCATGCCACAAAATGACATCCCCATGACACAAAATTACATCATCATGACACAAAATGACATCCCCATGCCACAAAATGACATCACCATGCCACAAAATGACATCCCCATGCCACAAAATGACATCCCCATGCCACAAAATGACATCCCCATGCCACAAAATGACATCCCCATGCCACAAAATGACATCCCCATGCCACAAAATGACATCACCATGCCACAAAATGACATCCCCATGCCACAAAATGACATCACCATACCACAAAATGACATCACCATGCCAAAAAAACGCAATAATGAAAAAACCTGCGGAAGTTCTGTAATAAAGTATGTAACACTACAAGTTCCCATCTTCTTGGTGGGCATCCTGTCAGTCTTGTTGGTCAGGCCAGAGATTTTCCTCAACATCACATCTGATGTTTTCCCTTGAAATGCACCAGTGGAAAAATCTCCTTACGTGGTGCAACCATCCCTTGTAAAAAGTATATACAGGCCTCATTGAAGTACAGTAAAACTCCCTGTACAATATACCATGTGCACACCAATGGTTTACCTGGTGCCACAGCTCCTCCACTCTGTCACTATTCCTCTTAATTGGCACCTTGTAGAGTTGTTTCATAGTCATTCTGTAACGGGGTGAGTGACTGGTTGCCGGGAAGTCCGGTGCAGGAAGGCAGAGATGGGTGATAACAGGAGAACTTTAATATCCACCCTGGCCCAAAGGCACAGGCGATGCAGCACAAAGCACAACCACGGTAACATCAACTGGTTTAAACAAAACAAACAAACCTAGGTTTGAAACAAACCTAGCGCAAGCCAGCCTGAAGCGTAACACCCTACACAAAGAACAATTCCACACACAGACATGAGGGAAAGTGAACAGGTGTGCGGAAAAACAAGACAAAACAAATGGAAAATGAAAGGTGGAGCGGCGATGGCTAGAAGACCGGTGACTTCGACCGCTGAATGCCGCCCGAACAAGGAGAGCGACTGACTTCAACGGAAGCCGTGGCACATAAAAAAACATCAAAACTCTGTCTATAGTGGAAATGCTGACATAATAGATATTTGCGAAGATACTGTTGTCATTTATGATTGCATGTTGAATCTCTTTTAGCAGGGTGGAATTGTTGGCCATCATTGTTCTTGCTGATGACTGAATACTGTTGCTCTGCCATCAGCATGAGGTCGTTGTGCAGTCCTATATATGACATGTAGAGGTCATTGTGCAGTCTTATATATGACAGGTAGTGGTCGTTGTGCAGTCCTATATATGACAGGTAGTGGTCGTTGTGCAGTCTTATATATGACAGGTAGTGGTCGTTGTGCAGTCCTATATATGACAGGTAGTGGTCGTTGTGCAGTCCTATATATGACATGTAGAGGTCGTTGTGCAGTCCTATATATGACATGTAGAGCTGCTCTGCCATCAGCATGAGGTCATTGTGCAGTCCTATATATGACATGTAGAGGTCGTTGTGCTGTCCTATATATGACATGTAGAGGTCGTTGTGCAGTCCTATATATGACATGTAGAGGTCGTTGTGCAGTCCTATATATGACATGTAGAGGTCGTTGTGCAGTCCTATATATGACATGTAGCGGTCGTTGTGCAGTCCTATATATGACATGTAGAGGTCGTTGTGCAGTCCTATATATTTGTATTTATTTTACCTTTATTTAACTGGGCAAGTCAGTTAAGAACAAATTTGTATTTTCAATGAAGGCCTAGGAACAGTGCCTGTTCAGGGGCAGAACGACAGATTCTAACCTTGTCAGCTCAGGATTTGAACTTGCAACCTTTCAGTTACTAGTCCAACACTCTAACCACTAGGCTACCCTGCCTCCCCGTAGAGCTGCTCTGCCACCAACATGAGGTCGTTGTGCAGTCTTATATACAACATGTATAATTCACAAATAGATAATATGTTACAGATAGTATATTGTATTCAAATTGTGCTGCATTACTGTATTACTGTATTACTGTATATTCCTCATATATCTTACAGTACATTGTGATTTTCATTTGCATGTACCTTTACAATAGTTGCTGCGTTGTTCTGAATGAAATGCTGTAACAAAAGTAAAGAACGAGTACATATTGACCTGTTTACATTAGGCTGTACTCTCCTACCAGCCTCTTCTATTGTCAGACCATGGTTTATAACACTGTGGACCTGTTTACATTAGGCTGTACTCTCCTACCAGCCTCTTCTATTGTCAGACCATGGTTTATAACACTGTGGACCTGTTTACATTAGGCTGTACTCTCCTACCAGCCTCTTCTATTGTAAGACCATGGTTTATAACACTGTGGACCTGTTTACATTAGGCTGTACTCTCCTACCAGCCTCTTCTATTGTCAGACCATGGTTTATAACACTGTGGACCTGTTTACATTAGGCTGTACTCTCCTACCAGCCCCTTTTATTGTCAGACCATGGTTTATGACACTGTGGACCTGTTTACATTAGGCTGTACTCTCCTACCAGCCTCTTCTATTGTAAGACCATGGTTTATAACACTGTGGACCTGTTTACATTAGGCTGTACTCTCCTACCAGCCTCTTCTATTGTCAGACCATGGTTTATAACACTGTGGACCTGTTTACATTAGGCTGTACTCTCCTACCAGCCTCTTCTATTGTCAGACCATGGTTTATAACACTGTGGACCTGTTTAAGGCTGTACTCTCCTACCACCTCTTCTATTGTCAGACCATGGTTTATAAAACTGTGGACCTGTTTAAGGCTGTACTCTCCTACCAGCCTCTTCTATTGTAAGACCATGGTTTATGACACTGTGGACCTGTTTACATTAGGCTGTACTCTCAGACCAGCCTCTTCCATTGTAAGACCATGGTTTATAACACTGGGGACCTGTTTACATTAGGCTGTACTCTCCGACCAGTCTCTTCCATTGTAAGACCATGGTTTATGACATGGTCCACAATGTGGCTCTGATTTCATCAGGGACTCTTACTTATTCTTTGCCTTCTACCTCTTCCTCTATTATGTCTTCCCCTAACACTACTACCATACATTATTACACATTATTTATCTTCCCCAAGCATGTAGCTGCTGTTCCTAGTTGTGATGTTTCTCCATGTTCAAAAATAGTAGAGATTGTGCTGTGGACAAGCTCCATATACATATGCTTTCAAACTTGATTGGTTGATTGGTAAAATTGTGATTCCTATTTCATTACTATGTCACCTGGCAGGTAATTTGCCATTTTAACAGACATCACAAACATTCCATGTCATAGATATATATGGAATATAGATGTACATCTGACAGATTTTGATCATTGAATCGATCATTTTGCATGTGATAGCTCACACGATGACAGAATGTTTAGTTGTGAAGAGTATAACAATTTCACTGAGAATCAACTCAGGAGTTTTGATCAGCAAGCCATGTCCATGTAGTTAATGTGCAAATTGTAGACAATTGTACTTCCTCTTTTGCATACATGTACCAAAACACATGCAATTTGCGTACATTAATTAAGAAGAAATTCAAATCTGGTGTGAACAAGAAACTAATTGTTCAGAGATTTGAACTTATTGTTTTGAAAAAGATTATTCTCATTTGAGAATTGAGCCAAAGTGGATGAGAAAAACTGTAATACGGAGTTGGTCCCCTCTTTGTTGATATAACAACCATACTGTTCTTGGAAGGCTTTCCACTAGAACATTGGTACATTGCTGCAGGGACTTGCTTCCGCCACCCTACCTGACAGACGTCATTTCCGGTCACAACTTGCAGGCTTGTTTTCAAATTGCTGTGCGTTTTGTTGCCAACCTATTTTGCTACCTGACAACTTTACGGGTTTCACTTTTTAATTACCGTTCATATATTTATTTTTTCCTCGACTTTTTCACTCCGGACGCTTTATCTGGACACGATTCGTCAGGACCTCCAACAGCCGAAGCTAAGTAGTAACATTAACATGATGCCTTCTAATTGCAGCCGCTGTGCTCGCCTTACGGCGAGGATAGCTGTACTGCAAGCCCAGCTTCAGACGCAATCGTTAGGCAAGGGTAATTTCAGTGTAGGAAAGGATGAAACAGCGTCTGTGCCACCAGTAAGTACAGATAGTAGTATAAATCCCCTGGCACAGTCCCCGCAGCCGGACAACTTTCTCACGGTTTCTGGTAGGAAATGCTGTAGGAACGCTCAACCGGTGTCGCTCATTCAGCAGACAGAAACTTTCAACCGGTTCTCCCCATTAAGCAGCGGGTCGGTGTCAGAGGCCGAGTCTTCTCTGGTCTCTACTCCTCCCGTTACGGGGTCTGAGACGCCAAGCTTCCCACCATTAGCTCTGACAAATTGAAAACTCTAGTCATTGGCGACTCCATTACCCGCAGTATTAGACTTAAAGCGAATCATCCAGCGATCATACACTGTTTACCCGGGGGCAGGGCTACCGACGTTAAGGCTAATCTGAAGATGGTGCTGGCTAAAGCTAAAACTGGCGAGTGTAGAGAGTATAGAGATATTGTTATCCACGTCGGCACCAACGATGTTAGGATGAAACAGTCAGAGATCACCAAGCGCAACATAGCTTCTGCGTGCATATCAGCTAGAAAGATGTGTCGGCATCGAGTAATTGTCTCTGGCCCCCTCCCAGTTAGGGGGAGTGATGAGCTCTACAGCAGAGTCTCACAACTCAATCGCTGGTTGAAAACTGTTTTCTGCCCCTCCCAAAAGATAGAATTTGTAGATAATTGGCCCTCTTTCTGGGACTCGCCCACAAACAGGACCAAGCCTGACCTGCTGAGGAGTGACGGACTCCATCCTAGCTGGAGGGGTGCTCTCATCTTATCTGCCAACATAGACAGGGCTCTAACTCCTCTAGCTCCACAATGAAATAGGGTGCAGGCCAGGCAGCAGGCTATTAGCCAGCCTGCCAGCATAGTGGAGTCTGCCACTAGCATAGTTAGTGTAGTCAGCTTAGCTATCACCATTGAGACCGTGTCTGTGCCTCGACCTGGGTTGGGCAAAACTAAACATGGCGGTGTTCGCCTTAGCAATCTCACTAGGATAAAGACCACCTCCATTCCTGTCATTACTGAAAGAGATCATGATACCTCACATCTCAAAATAGGGCTACTTAATGTTAGATCCCTTACTTCAAAGGCAATTATAGTCAATGAACTAATCACTGATCATAATCTTGATGTGATTGGCCTGACTGAAACATGGCTTAAGCCTGATGAATTTACTGTGTTAAATGAGGCCTCACCTCCTGGCTACACTAGTGACCATATCCCCGTGCATCCCGCAAAGGCGGAGGTGTTGCTAACATTTACGATAGCAAATTTCAATTTACAAAAAAGAAAATGACGTTTTCGTCTTTTGAGCTTCTAGTCATGAAATCTATGCAGCCTACTCAATCACTTTTTATAGCTACTGTTTACAGGCCTCCTGGGCCATATACAGCGTTTCTCACTGAGTTCCCTGAATTCCTATCAGACCTTGTAGTCATTGCAGATAATATTCTAATCTTTGGTGACTTTAATATTCACATGGAAAAGTCCACAGACCCACTCCAAAAGGCTTTTGGAGCCATCATCGACTCAGTGGGTTTTGTCCAACATGTCTCTGGACCCACTCACTCTCACAGTCATACGCTGGACCTAGTTTTGTCCCATGGAATAAATGTTGTGGATCTTAATGTTTTTCCTCATAATCCTGGACTATCAGACCACCATTTTATTACGTTTGCAATTGCAACAAATAATCTGCTCAGACCCCAACCAAGGAACATCAAAAGTCGTGCTATAAATTCACAGACAACACAAAGATTCCTTGATGCCCTTCCAGACTCCCTCTGCCTACCCAAGGACGCCAGAGGACAAAAATCCGTTAACCACCTAACTGAGGATCTCAATTTAACCTTGCGCAATACCCTAGATGCAGTTGCACCCCTAAAAACTAAAAAAATGTCTCATAAGAAACTAGCTCCATGGTACACAGAAAATACCCGAGCTCTGAAGCAAGCTTCCAGAAAATTGGAACGGAAATGGCGCCACACCAAACTGGAAGTCTTCCGACTAGCTTGGAAGGATGGTACCGTGCAGTACCGAAGAGCCCTTACTGCTGCTCGATCGTCCTATTTTTCTAACTTAATTGAGGAAAATAAGAACAATCCGAAATTCCTTTTTGATACTGTGGCAAAGCTAACTAAAAAGCAGCATTCCCCAAGAGAGGATGACTTGCACTTTAGCAGTGATAAATTCATGAACTTCTTTGAGGAAAAGATTATGATTATTAGAAAGCAAATTACGGACTCCTCTTTAAACCTGCGTATTCCTCCAAACCTCAGTTGTCCTGAGTCTGCACAACTCTGCCAGGACCTAGGATCAAGAGAGACGCTCAAGTGTTTTAGTACTATATCTCTTGACACAATGATGAAAATAATCATGGCCTCTAAACCTTCAAGCTGTATACTGGACCCTATTCCAACTAAACTACTGAAAGAGCTGCTTCCTGTGCTTGGCCCTCCTATGTTGAACATAATAAACGGCTCTCTATCCACTGGATGTGTACCAAACTCACTAAAAGTGGCAGTAATAAAGCCTCTCTTGAAAAAGCCAAACCTTGACCCAGAAAATATAAAAAACTATCGGCCTATATCAAATCTTCCATTCCTCTCAAAGATTTTAGAGAAGGCTGTTGCGCAGCAACTCACTGCCTTCCTGAAGACAAACAATGTATACGAAATGCTTCAGTCTGGTTTTAGACCCCATCATAGCACTGAGACGGCACTTGTGAAGGTGGTAAATGACATTTTGATGGCATCGGACCGAGGCTCTGCATCTGTCCTCGTGCTCCTAGACCTTAGTGCTGCTTTTGATACCATCGATCACCACATTCTTTTGGAGAGATTGGAAACCCAAATTGGTCTACACGGACATGTTCTGGCCTGGTTTAGGTCTTATCTGTCGGAAAGATATCAGTTTGTCTCTGTGAATGGTTTGTCCTCTGACAAATCAACTGTACATTTCGGTGTTCCTCAAGGTTCTGTTTTAGGACCACTATTGTTTTCACTATATATTTTACCTCTTGGGGATGTTATTCGAAAACATAATGTAAACTTTCACTGCTATGCGGATGACACACAGCTGTACATTTCAATGAAACACGGTGAAGCACCAAAATTGCCCTCGCTAGAAGCATGTGTTTCAGACATAAGGAAGTGGATGGCTGCAAACTTTCTACTATTAAACTCGGACAAAACAGAGATGCTTGTTCTAGGTCCCAAGAAACAAAGAGATCTTCTGTTGAATCTGACAATTAATCTTAATGGTTGTACAGTCGTCTCAAATAAAACTGTGAAGGACCTCGGCGTTACTCTGGACCCTGATCTCTTTTGAAGAACATATCAAGACCATTTCGAGGACAGCTTTTTTCCATCTACGTAACATTGCAAAAATCAGAAACTTTCTGTCCAAAAATGATGCAGAAAAATTAATCCATGCTTTTGTCACTTCTAGGTTAGACTACTGCAATGCTCTATTTTCCGGCTACCCGGATAAAGCACTAAATAAACTTCAGTTAGTGCTAAATACGGCTGCTAGAATCCTGACTAGAACCAAAAAATTTGATCATATTACTCCAGTGCTAGCCTCTCTACACTGGCTTCCTGTCAAAGCAAGGGCTGATTTCAAGGTTTTACTGCTAACCTACAAAGCATTACATGGGCTTGCTCCTACCTACCTCTCTGATTTGGTCCTGCCGTACATACCTATACGTACGCTACGGTCACAAGACGCAGGCCTCCTAATTGTCCCTAGAATTTCTAAGCAAACAGCTGGAGGCAGGGCTTTCTCCTATAGAGCTCCATTTTTATGGAACGGTCTGCCTACCCATGTCAGAGACGCAAACTCGGTCTCAACCTTTAAGTCTTTACTGAAGACTCATCTCTTCAGTGGGTCATATGATTGAGTGTAGTCTGGCCCAGGAGTGGGAAGGTGAACGGAAAGGCTCTGGAGCAACGAACCGCCCTTGCTGTCTCTGCCTGGCCGGTTCCCCTTTTTCCACTGGGATTCTCTGCCTCTAACCCTGTTACGGGGCTGAGTCACTGGCTTGCTGGGGCTCTCTCGTGCCGTCCCTGGGGGGTGCGTCACCTGGGTGGGTTGATTCACTGTTGTGGTCGGCCTTTTCTGGGTTTCCCCCCTTTGGGTTGTACCGTGTCGGAGATCTTTGTGGGCTATACTCGGCCTTGTCTCAGGATGGTAAGTTGGTGGTTGTAGATTTCCCTCTAGTGGTGTGGGGGCTGTGCTTTGGCAAAGTGGGTGGGGTTATATCCTTCCTGTTTGGCCCTGTCCGGGGTGTCCTCGGATGGGGCCACAGTGTCTCCTGACCCCTCCTGTCTCAGCCTCCAGTATTTATGCTGCAGTAGTTTATGTGTCGGGGGCTAGGGTCAGTTTGTTTATCTGGAGTACTTCTCCTGTCCTATTCGGTGTCCTGTGTAAATCTAAGTGTGCGTTCTCTAATTCTCTCCTTCTCTCCTTCTTTCTCTCTCTCGGAGGACCTGAGCCCTAGAACCATGCCCCAGGACTACCTGACATGATGACTCCTTGCTGTCCCCAGTCCACCTGGCCATGCTGCTGCTCCAGTTTCAACTGGCCTGGGCCCTAGGACCATGTCCCAGGACTACCTGACATGAGGACTCCTTGCTGTCCCCAGTCCACCTGGCCATGCTCCTGCTCCAGTTTCAACTGTTCTGCCTTACTATTATTCAACCATGCTGGTCATTTATGAACATTTGAACATCTTGGCCACGTTCTGTTATAATCTCCACCCGGCACAGCCAGAAGAGGACTGGCCACCCCACATATGCTCTCTCTAATTCTCTCTTTCTTTCTCTCTCTCGGAGGACCTGAGCCCTAGGACCGTGCCCCAGGACTACCTGACATGATGGCTCCTTGCTGTCCCCAGTCCACCTGACTGTGCTGCTGCTCCAGTTTCAACTGTTCTGCCTTATTATTATTTGACCATGCTGGTCATTTATGAACATTTGAACATCTTGGTCATTTTCTGTTATAATCTCTACCCGGCACAGCCAGAAGAGGACTGGCCACCCCACATAGCCCGGTTCCTCTCTAGGTTTCTTCCTAGGTTTTGGCCTTTCTAGGGAGTTTTTCCTAGCCACCGTGCTTTTACACCTGCATTGTTTGCTGTTTGGGGTTTTAGGCTGGGTTTCTGTACAGCACTTTGAGATATCAGCTGATGTACGAAGGGCTATATAAATAAATTTGATTTGATTTGATTTGATAAGAATATAAGTGAGGTCGGGCACTGATGTTGGGCGATTAGGCCTGGCTCGTAGTCGGTGTTACAATTCACCCAAAAGGTGTTCGATGGGGTTGAGACCAGTGCTCTGTGCAGGCCAGTCAAGTTCTTCCACATTGATCTCAACAAACCATTTCTGTATGGACCTCGTTTTGTGCACGGGGGCTTTGTCATGCTCAAATGGGAAAGGGCCTTCCCCAAACTGTTGCCACAAAGTTGGAAGCCCGGTATAATCTAGAATGTCATTGTATGCTGTAGCATTAAGATTTCCATTCACTTGAACAAAGGGGCCTAGTCCGAACCATGAAAAACAGCCTCAGACCTCCTCCACCAAACTTTACAGTTAGCACTATGCATCGGGGCAGGTAGCGTTCTCCTGGCATCGCCCAAACCCAGATTCATCCGTCGGACTGCCAGATGATGAAATGTGATTCATCACTCAAGAGAATGTGTTTCCAAGCTCCAGAATCCAATGGGAGCGAGCTTTACACCACTCCAGGCAACACTTAGTATTGCACATGGTGGTCTTAGGCTTGCATGCGGTTGCTCAGCCATGGAAACCCATTTCATGAAACTGCCGATGAACAGTTATTGTGCTGATGTTGCTTCTAGCGGCAGTTTGGTACTCGGTAGGGACTGTTGTAACCGATGACAGATGATTTTTATGCACTATGAGCTTCATCACTCAGTGGTTCCGTTCTGTGAGCTTGTGTGGCCTACCATTTCGCGACTGAGCCATTGTCGCTCCTAGATGTTTCCACTTCACAATTACAGAACATACAGTTGACTAGTGCAGCTCTAGAAGGGCAGAAATTTGACGAACTGACTTGTTGGAAAGGTGGCCTCCTATGACGATGCCACATTGAACATCACTGAGCTCTTCAGTAAGGCCATTCTCCTGTCAATGTTTGTCTATGGAGATTGCATGGCTGTGTGCTCGGTTTCATACACCTGTCAGAAAAGGTTGTGACTGTAATAGCAAAATCCACTAATTTGAAGGGACATATTTTTGTATATATAGTGTGTATCGCTGCTGATATACACATATAGGATTTTGTATTGTAATTTATTCCCACAGTTTTGGGGTGTTTTTTAAATGTATTTTAATGGTGAATATAACAGCAACAAAATACCAAGCCCTTTACTTAGAGTGAGTAAAAATAAAATACTTTAATTCCTGCAGACCTGTGGTTTAATGACATTAACTGGATTTAGTTTTGGCGAAAAGCCCTGCTCCACTCCATTAAAAAGTGAAGCTTTATTCAAATGAATGGGCACGTACATTAACAGGTCCTTAATGCTGGTTTAGGGGTGGCAGGGATGCTGCTGTGATTAGATGTGACTGCATGATAATGGAAGCGCTAACGCAGTGACATCGCAGTTCATGCCACGCAAAGGTTATGGCCCAGGCAAATTCTTAATCAGCTTCAAAATGTCAGCGTGCTAACCTTGGGTCCAAATAAGGGCATATATCTGGGATTAGAATGCTGGCCGTGTAGCTATGACTATGCTACTTGCTCAAGCAGAGGCCTTTCAGGGAGGAAACCGTTTTGGAGAGTCAAAACTGTGTCTGAAGCTTAAAATTAGCAGTGGATGTTGGAGCAGAAATGTACTTCTCGACGTGTAAATTAACAATTTTAATCAGAAAACTGAGCTGTGGGTGTTTTCAGTCCCTAACCCTATTCTTAACCTTAACCCTTAACCTTAATCCTAACATTAAAAGGTGAGGCAGTATGTGATGATGTGTATAGGTGATGTGCTTTTTTAGATCAGACCCAAAAAACTGTTATAGTCCATTGTTATTCCATATCTTTCCAGCTGTGTTTGGTTTTTAGCCGATCAAACATAAAAGCGAAATCTTGTTTTGATATTCTAAGCAGACATATTATATGTCATATGATGAACTTTCAAGCAGTGTGCAATGCTCTTTGCTATGTTTGTGTGTCTCTCAATAGGGGTTACAAAACATCCGTATTAGAGCAGAGGGCCGTGGTGTGTGTGTGTGTGTGAAGCTGTTGAGCCGAGCTGTTTGAAACACGATGGCAGCTCCCCAACGCGGGCCAGTGTGAGTTCTAATCAAACCCCCCTGAGCCAGGAAGAGGAGTGGCTGGAGTGCTTCACATCCAGGTCTCCGGCCCAGGTCTCTGGAGGTACAATTATCCAAACTCATTTAGCGGGGGGGAGTAAGTGCTCCCTTCTACCCTCTGCTGTTAATAACACTAACAGAGCTCTCAACTGACAGAATGGAGAATGAACTGGGTCTCATCTTATCAGTCATTAGCTGTTGGGAAATGCAACACAATAGGGAACATTTACATTTTGGTTTAACAATGCATATCTTCATTCTCAATGTTTGTTGGGGAATGTATGTAACGATATTTTTGTAGGTGGAAGAAGGTGAAGAAGACCAAGGTGCAGCGTGGTACGTGTTCATGATAAATGTAATAAAGAAACTGAACACTAGAACAAAAAAACAACAAAGTGGAACAAATGAAACAGTTCTGTCTGGTGCAGACGCACAAAGACAGAAAACAACTACCCACACCCATCGTGGGAAAACAGGCTGGCTAAGTATGGTTCTCAATCAGAGACAACGATAACCAGCTGCCTCTGATTGGGAACAATACCAGGCCTAAACATAGAAACACAACACCTCGACATACAACATAGAATACCCACCCACATCACACCCTGACCAGACTAAAAATAGAAACATACAAAACAATATACAGTCAGGGCGTGACAATGTACTGATAACTCTACTGTACCATGCAGTGCAAACGCAATGTGATTTACAGAACATACTGAGTCACATAGGTAGTGTAGTTGATATTTTGTCAGCTGATATATTTTTTATGGTTTGAGTCATAGAATATAGATCTGATATCATTATCTTGCTATTGTCTTTTTGTCTTGTCAGTATTACATCTTCCCCACTTTTAATTAATTCCATTTGATGGTTTATTGTTTGTATTTGAGACCATAATTTAATGGTGTGGCTGTAGTATAATATCCATCAAACATTTATTCTGCCCTCCCATCACAGTGAACCTGATGGTTCTGATTCAAGTAGAAATCAGCTGCGCTCAACCAGCACTCAATACCTGGCTGAGGATCGGAGCAGCCTTTCTCCAACCAATAGGCACTCCAGTATACCCTCATCTACACCACTGATAAATGGAGGACAGTATAAGAGCCTTGCTTTTTACCCCGCTTGTAGTTACTTTATCAAATAGTCCCAGTGATCTCGGGGTTAAGTACATGACAGAGCCTGTCAGCAGATGCCTGTTTAAAGGCACATCTGCAAAGGTATCTTTCAACCCCAGAGGCTTAACACCATTACTCACACACTGGGGTGGGAAGTAACTAACAGGGAAATATAGCTCTTATATTAGCGGTACCATCATAGACATCCTATTAGTCACATGTTCACATGTCATATGTACATCACATGGGGACCATCCCTGTGACACTTTACTGTATAGGTGATTGTTTAATTAGATCAGTGTTGGGCAACTGGCGGCCCTCCTTTTGAAGGACTTTGGCTCTTTGGGAATTCAGTCGGGGTCTCAACTTACTGTTGTTGCGAGATAGAATAGTAGAATACACAAGGAATACCATTTCGAAATTCAGCTGTGCATCAGCAGTTTTTCACTTGTTATGTAAGTCACTGATAGTCCGTCAATTAGCTCATGTCAGCTAACAGGTTTTTAGATTGCTAAGTTCTTTTAAACTTGTTATCTAAACTTGTTATCATGGTTGAATTACTTGCTGTGGGGCACCCATTGATTTTGTTAGTCAGTCTCACTCATATTATTGAAAAAATGCAGACATTTCTCTCTGCCCCATGGCAAAAGGATTAGAATTGCATGAAATGAGTTATAAAATTGTACAATTTTCTCTCCGCCCAATGGCAACATTTGCAGATTTGCCGCAAACTGTAACATTTTCTCTATACCTCATGGCAAAATGTGTAGAATGCCCCAAAATGAACTCTAAAAAGTAAAATGTTCGTCTCTGCTGTCAAGCGCGGGGCCACCACTAAAGTGTGTGTGTGTGTGTGGGGGGGGGGGGGGGGTATAGATGTGGGTACGCAGACCTGCAGGCAACTGTGACCCCTCATGATGGGTTCAGATGTTTTGTGGACCCCACCCCCATCAAAGTTGCCCATCCCTGAAGTAGATTGACATAAATGATACCTGATATTTAACATAAATGTAGTCTGGTGTTTAAAATAATAGAAACCTGATATATTTCAATAGAAGTCGGTGGTATTATGAATTGAGTGAATGGATTTTATTTGGAAAATGTAATTCTTACAGAGTTTGTCAGTGATGAGTACAACAATATACAGTACATCGACAGCTTAATATCGTAGTTTTAGTAAAATACTGTTAGCTTAGTCAGAGACATTTCATCTAACATATTTCCATTCACATAGCTCACTTACGACCTCACAGTTTAGCAGATGGCGTATGTATTTGCAGTACACATAATTAATCCCTGGGTTTGATTAAATGCATAGAAAGCAGGCCATTAAAAAGGGAGCACAAGGTAAAGTTATGGCCAAAAATAATAGACAACACCATATGTTATACATTTATTTCTTTTCTTCCTTCAGTGATCAAAGTAATGATTCCAGTTCTATGTGCAAGGTCGAAGGAAGCAGGCACAATTATTGTGTTTGTGCGTGCATTGTAAATTAGCGGAATGTTTCATTTAAACCAAACCAACAGTGTAGATTGTTTGATTTAGAATAATGTGAAAACCCAGAAGGCACATGCTCTTGAATGAATGTATTTTATCGAGTGGACATGATCAAGCAAGTATGTCCTGTATTCTCCCTTTTCGCTGTAAACATATTTCATTGTGTGGATATGCAGGGCAAAAGGCTGTGCCATTTAATAAATACTATTCCAATTACACTCAATTCTGTTACTTGGCTTCTTTTTCCATGTATGAGATTTCCGGGCTTGTTTGGCTGCTGTAAGTGAATTCTAAATGGAACTCCATCTGATCTCAACATGACCCCAGAGTCTGTGTTTTCATGGAGCTTAACCACCATATGCAGTTAATTACCATTACGGAAAAACCACATGAATTTCTGAACACACGTGAAGAGTTCCAAAAACACGTTTTCATGTGATCACTTGTGAAGTTAATCTAATAACACGTGACATCATGTAAAGTAACATGTGAAAACATGAAACTACACATGTGAAAACATGTGAAGTGTTCCAAAATACATTTTCCAGACACTCTGATCCAGAATGCCTCAAGGGAACATCAACACTTTTTCACTAAATCAGCTCAGGGATTCAAACCAGTGACTTTTTGGTTACTGGCCCTATGCTCTTAACCGTTAGGCTACCTGCCACCCTGTAGCCAACAACATGTAATGTGAAATCATGTGTTTTTTTCTGTAACTGTAACCCTTTAGGAAATTCCTGGCTATTGATTAATCTGTTCTAATTGCTGTACATGATTAATTTTGGATTATTTAATGAGTAAAAAAATTGGCACCAACACTGACAATTGTAAGATTCACAGTATGGACCTGTACAGTATGTAATAGCATGCACATTGTTCATCTGTTAAAACCCAAGTCATTATCTTTGGGCACTGAGAAATTAAAACTCAATTTGAAGTAGTATACTGTATATACTAATACAATTCGATTTATTTGAAATAGCCCATTTTAGAATGACATGGTTGTAAGACAAAGAGGGCTTACATAGTAAGCATTACAAAAGGACAGTTCCTCTAGAAAACCCACTGCTTTCGAAGCTAGTTCTACACTATGATGATGAGGTTAAAGCTGCAATATGTAACTTTTTGGGCGACCTAACCAAATCCACATAGACATGTGCATTATAGATCTGCTATTCTCCTTGAACGCAAGTCTAAGAAGCGATAGATCTGTTCTGTGTGAGTTATTTCAATACTTCCCGTTGTTTAGTTTGTTTTTGCATCTTTTACATGTTGTCCTTCTGTAGCTCAGTTGGTAGAGCATGGCGCTTGTAACGCCAGGGTAGTGGGTTCGATTCCCGGGACCACCCATACGTAGAATGTATGCACACATGACTGTAATTCGCTTTGGATAAAAGCGTCTGCTAAATGGCATATATTACAACTTTTTGGGGATTTGTACACCAGCTTCAAACAGCTGAAAATACAATATTTTTGGTTACTGAAAATATATTTTACAGTGGTTTAGATGATGAATTATTCTCAATACCATACATTGCTTGTTTTGTCACAAACTGAAATTAGGTGAACTATTAGAATTTTAGCAATCAGGAAATGTAGGAGGAATTTCTGCATATTGCACCTTTAAGTCAAGGATGTTGGGAGAATCGATCAGTCTGTTAATATGAGCACACAATGCATGTCAGTTGGGTATCCCTCAGCTCAATATTTTAGAGTTTCCAGCACCTGAAAATCATTATTTAACTGAACGTGACTAGCTGTAGCTAGTAGATTTACTTGCAGTACAAAATATCCATAAAAGCTGTGCTATCCCTAAATTAACAAAAATAATTGGCATCTTAAATCCATTAATAGGTGATGGTAAAATGCTTAGTTGACTGACAGTGTAGCATTTGTATGGTATCTTTACCTTGATGACTTAGATTGAATAGATTTTGACTGCTCAAACCAGACAAATCTGTCTTATGGCCATCTTACTGCGGATACTGCTAAAATCCCTAGTTTTCCTGTATTTCCTCAATACTGTATCATACCCTGACCTCACCTCTTAACACCCAATAACCATCTGATGTGTTTAACAGTGATCACCATATCTTCGAACAGAGTGGTCACCAAAGCCTATCTTAAGCAGAATCTATTAACCTTAACGCAGCACAAATGCACAAGCCAATGCGCCTTAATGTAAGCTGATGGCACTGCGCCAAACCCCTCTCTGAGTGGAAAAACGTATATATTTCATGTGGAGGAAATGCCAGTGATAGATGTAAGCCAAGACAAGCAGGCCCAGCGGGCTTCCCTTTAATAACCTATAGCTCTGACTGGGAGCGGTGAGCAGGCCAAGAGGGAGGAAGGTGAAAACCAACAGGCCTTAATACACCAGGCTGTTTTCATTCTGCCAGCCATCATTTCCTGTCATCTCTGATAACCTGACAAGTCCTGTAAATCAAATGTCCAGAGTTCAAATGTAGTGGCCGCGAATTGTGTGTTTAAAGAAACTGTATATACATATGAAACTGTATATGTCCAAATCTTTGTGATGTGAGTTCTATGTGTAGGTGTGTGGGCGGGGGCTTGTCCCCCTTAGAGTTCATTTATTTCCTGGTTCAGATTGGTTCTGTTTGAACAGTTGGTCCCTTTAAGACCCCTCTCCCGGGAAAGATGACCTCCTATAGAATTTCCAAAATCTTGACGCAAGGAGGGCACACCTGTCTGTTGATTTGGGATACATGGCCAAACAGAAATAGGTCACTTTACTGAATTAATGTCATGAAGTTTGGCTACTTAACATAAGCACGATAACACTCCATAATAAGGCAAGGCCCTTGGTTTCATTCAATTCAAAGTACAGCAGTGCCACAACACATGCATTATGTAGTATAATAGCATGCTGTCTTGTCATCGTGACACCACTAGTTCAATGGGTGACTGTACACAAGTAGAACCAGAGGACATACCCTAACCAGTGTTTATGTAACAAATAGAAATACAACTTATGTCTCATGAAAGTGTGTGCCTTCAAGGCTTAATACCAGTCCAGTGGCATGCTGTAACATGTATGGCAGCTGTTAATATATTCCTGGTGAATCAGTCCATCACTTACCCATGACAGCTCTGGGCTCATGCCCTCTCATTGTTCTGTTGCCTGTGGGGGACTCCGGGTTAATCACTGTTTTGCTCTGAGACTAATTGCTCTTAGTGTGAAGGACTGTGGCAGTAGTGTACAGTATCTGCACAGTAGACATTATTGTGGATGACAGACAGGTATGAAGCTCTATCAGACCAATCCTTCATCTGACGCACTTATGTTTCACTTGTACACAGACGTACAGGTGGATTAAATCAGAAGTATTTCATTATATCCATCAATCACTAAATGCCTGTAAACTTATCAAAACCAGCCATTCATTCATTAACATAAAATGTAGTTCATGTGTTACATCATAAATAGAGACCAGAGTTATTCATGTTTATTTCACGTTGTCTAGAAAAACTCAGAGCCCAAAATGTGCGTTTTAGTGCTGCTCCCCAATGGTGGAAAAGTCAAAGACACTCTCTTCATTTTTCATGTCACCAACCAAGCGTATGATATGGCTCAGCCTAAGTGAGGCTGTTCAAACACTGATAACAGGACTGAGATCCAAGGTCACGCGATAATTCATCGGGAACTAAAAGAAGCCACTTTACAAACATTACATTGCATAACTAACCAGACTTTGTTTACTGATAAGCTACCTACAAAATAACAAAGTCATCTAGTTTCACCAATGTTAAAATGCATGTATTTTTGTTTTATCTAAAGTTTTCTGTAGAGACATCATTTAGGGGCATATTGGATAACAATGTATTAATGAGGATGATGAAAAGAACCTCCTGATTTGGATATCAAGAGGTGAAGGAAGTTACCCGCCATCAGAACTGTAGTCCTTTACAGTCGTACCCATATACAGGTTGAACACGGCAGATTTAGACGCTTGAAAACGTTTAAATTGGAACACAGTGTACAGTAACATGCTATACATGTTGTCAGAGCTCAAGTTCTCTGCTTCACGGGTCTGTATGGGTTTTTACTGACAGCCATCCTGAACTTAAGATCCACCTGCGACATAAAACGTCCCCCATCCCTCCCGTTAATTGGGCAACTTTTGTAAATGTCTTGTTGTCTCAGTGAGAGAAATGCTGTCAATGTATTTTGAAAGACGAGACATTGAGGATTATAATGAGTACTGCTTTGATGTCATACAAGCAAGCCAAACATCCACTCTGTTGTATTGTTAAGAACAAGACCACTCATCTGAATGAGTCCATTCTATGAGCACCAAAATTACAATATGCTTCACTGAATAGCCTTGTAAAAGGTTAACACTGTATGATCATACTTTAGAATTTAGCTAGTCATGTTGGCAATAGAACACGCTTTCACATTATGCACACCTGACCCAAATTGTGATTTATAACGGACTGTTTTTGGATTGTGTACAGTAATAATGTCAAGACGGGTATGCAGGGCTATGTGTTTGCTCTAGTTCCTCGATGGCACATCTCAGAAAGCTCAAAAGAGCACCTTATACTTGAGTCAAAAAAGTGCATTAGAATGACCTAGGAACTGTGCACACCTATTAATGTTACTGAATGCATTCAGAGTATTTTCAGATTGATTTATCAACGAATGCGGCAGAAAGTATAGTAAATGTAAAATGCACATTAAATCAACACTGTAATGTTTGGATTCAATCTTGCATCAGGTGAACTGTTGTCTCCTCCTCTTTAATCTTATAATTTCCCCATCATCTCTAACCTGTTCCCATTTCATTTCTACCATGGTTGTGCATATTCTTTCCATATTTCTTCTGTAAGAAACGTCTCAATTTCGCCCTATCCATACAGGCCAATTCCCAGGAGTGTACGGGGTTGAATCAGACCATTTTTCAGGTTGTTAGCACAGTTAAAGGAGCCATTGCATTGATTCCTTGCACAGATTAAACACTCGCATTTTGAAAGACCCATCTCCCCTTAGGGAGACCAAGAGACACAGAGCAGGAGTGCACTAATTGAATAATTTATTTAATTAATTGTCTACCACAAAAATATCAATACGTTTATTCAGCTCTTTGGGGACTTAATTTGTGTGTAAATGTATGACAGAGTATGTGGCCAAAAATCCCCAGTTGATTTTGTGTTGCAGTGGCACTTTCTGCCTCTCAGGGGAGGTAGTGTTGAGTGCCTTACAATGTGCTGTAGCATACAGAAGCATAATTATATTACCCCCAAATACCCTCAAATTAAAGCTGACAGTCTGCACTTTAACCTCATTTCAAATCCAAGTGCTGGAGTACAGAGCCAAACAACTCAGAATGTGTCACTGTCCCAATACTTTTGGAGCTCACTGTACGTCACTTACACCTGTTACACCTATTTTGACCGAGAGGTAAGATATCCAGTATGGCAACATGTCACAAATACACAGACAAAACATATTGTATTATGATTATCCTCCTTAGATACGAAACATCAAGGTAAAGCGGAGTTGATTAACTGCTTTTTTTACGGTACCTTTATTCTTATTTGTTATCCTCCACGGGAGTGTCTCATCGCTGTGTCGTACTTACGCTACCTTGTTCTCATTTGTTAGCCTCCACGGGAGTGTCTCATCGCTGTGTCGTACTTACGCTACCTTGTTCTCATTTGTTAGCCTCCACGGGACTGTCTCATCGCTGTGTCGTACTTACGCTACCTTGTTCTCATTTGTTAGCCTCCACGGGAGTGTCTCATCGCTGTGTCGTACTTACGCTACCTTGTTCTCATTTGTTAGCCTCCACGGGACTGTCTCATCGCTGTGTCGTACTTATGCTACCTTGTTCTCATTTGTTTGCCTCCACAGGAGTGTCTCATCGCTGTGTCGTACTTACGCTACCTTGTTCTCATTTGTTAGCCTCTACGGGACTGTCTCATCGCTGTGTCGTACTTACGCTACCTTGTTCTCATTTGTTAGCCTCCACAGGAGTGTCTCATCGCTGTGTCGTACTTATGCTACCTTGTTCTCATTTGTTAGCCTCCACGGGACTGTCTCATCGCTGTGTCGTACTTACGCTACCTTGTTCTCATTTGTTAGCCTCCACGGGAGTGTCTCATCGCTGTGTCATACTTACGCTACCTTGTTCTCATTTGTTAGCCTCCACGGGACTGTCTCATCGCTGTGTCGTACTTATGCTACCTTGTTCTCATTTGTTAGCCTCCACAGGAGTGTCTCATCGCTGTGTCGTACTTACGCTACCTTGTTCTCATTTGTTAGCCTCCACGGGAGTGTCTCATCGCTGTGTCATTCTTACGGTACCTTGTTCTCATTTGTTAGCCTCCACGGGAGTGTCTCATCGCTGTGTCATTCTTACGGTACCCTGTTCTCATTTGTTAGCCTCCACTTGAGTGTCGCTGCGCTGTGTTACACGGTAAGAGAGAAGCTTGCCAATGTCATTTTTATTCACCCATAAGCACCTATCAGAAACCAATAAGATGTATATATTTATCTGTAACATTTTCTGGGAGGAACGATTAGTTACCTTTGCTGTTGATCAGCTCAAAGTATTTGGATTGCAAACACAGTTCACAGTGCATTCGGAATGTATTCAGACCACTTCCCTTTTTACACGTTTTGTTATATTAGAGCCTTATCCTACAACAGGGGTGTCAAAGTCAAATGGACGGAGGGCCAAATAAAAAATTTAGCTACAAGCCGAGGGCCGGACTGTTCGAATGTTCATTGAAAATTTTTTAAATGACGCATATAGTCTAGTGAACCTAATTGAACCTACTGAAAACCTAACAAATATATTCCAATATGATCAGATAAATAAAGCAATATTTTCTTATGGCTCTGTCAGTAATCTTTAATTTTCAACAGACACAAAAGACAAATTTCCTTTATATAAAAATCCCCATAACATGAACATTAAATGAAAGAAACCGGTATTCAAGGCACCATCAGTAGCCTATATTTTCTATTTTAGCAAAAGTGGGCTAAATTTACTTCAAAGAAAAAAACAATAATAGCAATTTTCTATCATCCACTCAACTTGGTTTTAAATGCCTTCACTGTACTGTACATATCAGAGATGACACGATCCCGACCCTGCAGCTGCAAGTTCATTGCATTCAGATGACTCGTAATGTCACACAGAAAAGCCATTTCACACAGAAACATTTCGTCTCTGAGTTGTGTTGTGTCTTTCCCTTTGCTGTCCAAGAACAGACAAATCTCCTCACGAAGCTCGAAACATCTTTGAAGCACCTTTCCCTGGCTTAGCCATCGCACCTCTGTGTGATAAGGCAAATCACCATGCTCCGTTTCTAACTCCGTCAGAAATGCCTTGAACTGGCGGTGATTCAAACCTTTGGCTCTGATAAAGTTAACTGTGCGCGTGATGATGCTCATTACATGCTCCATTTTCAAGGCTTTACCGCACAACGCTTCCTGGTGTATGATACAATGATAAGCTGTCAGCTCACCTGTCACGTTTTCCTCTTGCATCTTTTCCCGTATCTTTCCACCAGTCCGCTCCTGTGTCCACACATCGCAGGTGCTCCGTCGGTTGTCAAACCCACGAGTTTTTCCCAAGGCAGCTCCATCTCATTTACACATCTTGACACCTCTTCATACAAATCATGCCCCGTAGTTGTGCCATGCATAGGACGTAAAGCCAAAAACTCCTCTGTCACGCTTAGGCTGGAGCCCACTCGCGGATGAAAATTGACAACTGGGCAATGTCAGAAATGTCGGTGCTCTCATCCACAGCCAAGGAATATGGAATGAAATCTTTTCCCTTTTTCACAAGCTGCTCTTTTAGATTGATGGACAACTGGTCTACTCTCTCGGCAATGGTGTTTCTGCTCAGACTCACATTTAAAAAGAGTTGCCTTTTTTCTGGGCAAACTTCGTCACAAACTTTAATCATGCAGTTTTTGATGAAATCCCCCTCCGTAAATGGCCGGGCTGATTTAGCGATCTCTTCTGCCAAAATAAAACTGGCCTTGACAGCAGCCTGGCCTTGTGATTTGGCTTTTTTGAACAGAGCCTGTCGAGATTTGAGGCCTCGTTTTAATTCCTCTGCCTTTTGTAGCCTTTGTTCCATGTCCATATTCTTGTTTTTGTCCGCGTGTTTCGTTTCATAATGTCGTCTCAGATTATACTCTTTCAGTACCGCCACACTTTCTCCACACAGAAGACACACAGGTTTTCCAGCTACCTCCGTGAACAAATACTCCGACTCCCACCTTGTTTGAAACCCCCGGTTCTCAGTGTCCACCTTCCGTTTTGCCATTTTTGATGGGTATCTGAAAGTTAATTTTACTGTGATGCTGACAACTGCTGTGCCAATAAATATTGAAATGAAGCAGCCTACTGCTCGGTGCGTCACCGTTGCATTGTGGGAAATGTAGTATTGGTGCGTGTAAAAGATCTGCGGGCTGCCGGCTTGCTGCGGTCTGCGGGCCGGTTCTAATAACAAATCAAGATCATCCCAGGGGCCGTAAAAAACCTTCTCGCGGGCCGGATGTGGCCCGCGGGCCTTGACTCTGACATATGTGTCCTATAATGTATTAAATTTATGTTTTCTTTAATAAAAAACTGAATGAGACTCGAAATTGAGCTCAAGTGCATCATGTTTCCATTGAGATGTTTCTACAGCTGGTTTGGAGTCCACTTGTGGTACTTTCAAATGATTGGACATGATTTGGAAAGACACGCACCTGTGTATATAAGGTTCCACAGTTTACAATGCACGTCAGAGTAAAAACCAAGCCATGAGGTCAATAGAATGGAGACAAGATTGTGTCAAGTCACAGATTTGGGGAAGGGTACCAAAACATCTCTGTAGAATTCAAGGTCCCCAAGAACACAGTTGCCTCCATTCTTTAATGGAAGAAGTTTGGAAACACCAAGACTCTTCCTAGAGCTGGCAAGCCTTCCCAAACAGAGCAATTGGGGGAGAAGGGTCTTGGTCAAGGAGGTGATCAAGAACCCGATGGTCACTCTGACAGAGCTCCAGAGTTCCTCTGAGGAGATGGGAGAAACTTCCAGAAGGACAAGCATCTCTGCAGCACTCCACCAATTAGGCCTTTATGGTAGAGTGGCCAGACATAAGCCACTCCACAGTAGAAGGCACATGACAGCCCACTTGAAGTTTGCCAAAAGGCACATAAAGACTCTCAGACCATGAGAAACAAGATTCTCTGTTCTGATGAAACCAAGATTGAACTCTTTGGCCTGAATGCCAAGCGTCACGTCTGGAGGAAACCTGACACCATCCCTACAGTGAAGCATGGTGGTGGCAGCATCATGCTGTAGTGGTGTTTTTCAGTGGCAGGGACTGGGAAATTAGTCATGATTGAGAGAAAGATGAATGGAGCAGAGTACCGAGAGATTTTTGATGAAAACCTGCACCAAAGCACACAGGACCTCAGACTGGAGTGACGGTTCACCTTCCAACAGGACGACGACCCTAAGTACACAGCCAAGAAGATGCAGCAGTGGCTTTGGGACAAATCTCTGAATGTCCTTGTGTGGCCCAGCCAGAGACCGGACTTAAACCCGATCTAACATCTCAGAAGATACCTGAAAATAGCTGTGCAGCGACACTCCACATCCAACTTGACAGAGCTTGAGAGGATCTGCAGAGAATAATGGAAGAAATTATCAAGGCACAAGGCGAGACCCAGATGCAGACACAGGAGGAAGATGGCAGACACAGGAGGAAGATGGCAGACATAGGAGGAAGATGGCAGACACAGGAGGAAGATGGCAGACACAGGAGGAAGATGGCAGACACAGGAGGAAGATGGCAGACACAGGAGGAAGATGGCAGACACAGGAGGAAGATGGCTTACAATGTTTAATAATCCAAAGGGGTAGGCAAGAGAATGGTCGTGGACAGGCAAGAGAATGGTCGTGGACAGGCAAGAGAATGGTCGTGGACAGGCAAGAGAATGGTCGTGGACAGGCAAGAGAATGGTCGTGGACAGGCAAGAGAATGGTCGTGGACAGGCAAGAGAATGGTCGTGGACAGGCAAGAGAATGGTCGTGGACAGGCAAGAGAATGGTCATGGACAGTCATTAGGGGGTATTGTGTGTGGCTTGATGATAGGAAAAAATATTTATATAAGTTTAGAATAAGGCATAACAAATTGTGGAAAAAGTCAAGGGGTCTGAATATTTTCAGAATACAGTGTATATTTCTACACCAACTGGTAGACTCTTCATAATTATCTACTTTCAGAGGTCATTATAAAAATGCCTAAAGGAAGCAACATTGCAATCACATAGACCAGTCTATGTTTTTATTTCTGCGTCATGGCTGTCAGATCTTTTCCAACACCCTGATGGTGGAGCATCTTCATAAGGGAGCTGTGAAATCCATACTGATCATGTCATTCAATTATTAAATCACATGTCAATCATCATTGAATTATAAATTATACAAAACCCTTTCCTCAGATGGTACATGTCGGACAATGTTGACCTCACAAGAGTAGCTGCAATTGATCACTGTTAGAAGTGAAACACATTTAAAAGTTTGTGGATGGACTTTTTCAAGATGTGTAAGAGCATTTTGTAATCTCGTTTTGGTGCTTTCATGTATCTGAATGGCCCTCATCCAGCTTTCAAAGCACCCTGTATCAGATGAAGAGGGCAGTAAGTGGGCTTACTTGGGCAAAATTAATCATCAAGCTCCATACTCCCTCATACACAAAAAATCAACCGTGTGTGTTTTACCATCTCTATTTTTACAGTGGTTTAAATTTATAGCAATATCAGTAATATAAGAATGGATCTTTATAATCACATTTTGTCAACATTTTGACAGTTGGTATATCTTCGATTGTCTTCTGTTTCCACATAAAAGCCATTTGTTATTCTGAAAAAAATAGATTGTGATTATTTAACTGAACTAAGTTAAACTTTGTTGACATATGTTAAATGTTTTGTTTATTGTATTTGTTTCTAAATCTATCTCAAATAAAAATTGCTCTGTTGTTGGAAATGTTCCTCAAAGCATCTAAAGTGAGACATCACATGCAGGTTGAGAGGAATTCAGTATTTCACTACAGCCTGAATACTATTAGCCCCATACCAAGAAAACAAGCTTTCATGATAGCCAGACGTGTCAACATCAAATTGTTCCATCAAAAATGAACTAATCTCAAAGAGACTTAAGTGGTTTGCAAGAAATACAAAAAATGGAATACACTACATCTGCAAAATCCGCCTGATACACATACACAACAAGCGTTTTTCTGAGACAACTTTGAAATGGTAATGACTGTTCTCTTTCACTGTAGCTTTGAACGTGGCTTCTGCATAGAACTGTTGGATCCTGAGAAGATCATTCCTCGTTAGGCCCACTAGGCAGCATAATACATATTTTGTCTACTTAAATATTGAAGCATCTCTGAGGGGTTGTACCAGATCTGTGCCAGAGGAAACAGTGCTATAAAAGCTGTTGGGATCACTTATTTATTTTGACAAGATAGTTTTAAACTATCCAATGGAAGACTAGGTGTGTGTGTGTGTGTGTGTGTGTGTGTGTGTGTGTGTGTGTGTGTGTGTGTGTGTGTGTGTGTGTGTGTGTGTGTGTGTGTGTGTGTGTGTGTGTGTGTGTGTGTGTGTGTGTGTGTGTGTGTGTGTGTGTGTTTACATTTAACCTTTTTCAGTTGGTGAGCTTTCGCTCAGAGAAACTGTTTATGTTGCTCGACAGTGTTAGTCTAATGACAGTAACATGGTCGCGTCTTAACACCAAATTACTTTCATGTGGTCAAGTGTTGATGCGATAGGACACCACAATACACCCACTTTCTCTTTGTGTTTTATCTCTGTGAATACACAAGGCTGCACATGCCTGCCTGGGGTTTGGGGGAAACTGTCGGGGCGATGAAAACAGATGCTTACTGTGACTGTGATGTATGTATTGTGTTGTGAAATCTGGCAATTATTGAGTTGGCACATTGTGCAACATGACATTATGTATAGTGGAAGCACTGTATTGATGCTGTTGCATGTTGTGTTTACATAGCAGTGGAGGCTGCTGAGGGGAGGACGACTCATGATAATGTCTGGATTGGAGGTAATGGAATGGAAACCATGTGTCTCATTCCGCTCCATCCATTACCATGAGCCCGTCCTCCCCAATTAAGGTTCCACCAACCTCCTGTGTTACATAGACGGGCCACCCTGATAAAAGTAGTCAGTGCACTCAGGAATAAATGGAGCTACAAAGCAATTATGTCTTTGTCATTAGACATACAATACATCTTTGAGGATGGATGGAGTTTCTTTCCTGGAGGGAAAAATCCTCTTCATGCTCCAGGAGAGATAAGTTTGCTTAGGTTTAAGTTTCAGCTACATTCATTTGTAGTGTGGAAATATGCCTAATATTTTTTACAAGTCAGTTAAGAACAAATTCTTATTTTCAATGACGGCCTAGGAACAGTGGGTTAACTGCCTGTTCAGGGGCAGAACAACAGATTTGTACCTTGTCAGCTCAGGGATTTGAACTTGCAACCTTTCGGTTACTAGTCCAATGCTCTAACCACTAGGCTACCCTGCCACATAGTAAATAAGAATTATAAACTCAGCTAAAAAAGAAACGTCCTCTCACTGTCAATTACGTTTATTTCCAGCAAACTTAACATGTGTAAATATGTGTATGAACATAACAAGATTCAACAACTGAGACATAAACTGAACAAGTTCCACAGACATGTGACTAACAGAAATGGAATAATGTGTCCCTGAACAAAGGGGAGGTCAAATCAAAACTAACAGTCAGTATCTGGTGTGGCCACCAGTGGCATTAAGTACTGCACCAGTATTGCCAGTTCTTCCTCTGAGATGTTACACCCCTCTTCCCCTAAGGGACCTGCAAATTTCCAGGAATTTCTGGGGGGAATGGCCCTAGCCCTCACCCTCCGATCCAACAGGTCCCAGACATGCTCAACGGGATTGAGATCCGGGCTCTTCGCTGGCCATGGCAGAACACTGACATTCCTGTCTTGCAGGAAATCACATACAGAATGAGCAGTATGGCTGGTGGCATTTTCATGCTGGAGGGTCATGTCAGGATGAGCCTACAGGAAGGGTACCACATGATGAAGGAGGATGTCTTCCCTGTAACGCACAGGGTTGAGATTGCCTGCAATGAAAACAAGCTCAGTCCGATGATGCTGTGACACCGCCCCAGACCATGACGGACCCTCCACCTCCAAATCGATCCTGCTCCAAAGTACAGGCCTCGGTGTAACATCTCATTGCTTCAACGATAAACATGAATCCGACCATCACCCCTGGTGAGACAAATCCGCAACTCGTCAGTGAAGAGCCCTTTTTGCCAGTCCTGTCTGGTCCAGCAATGGTGGGTTTGTGCCCATAGGCAACGTTGATGCCCCTGATGTCTGGTGAGGACCTGCCTTACAATAGGCCTACAAGCCCTCAGTCCAGCCTCTCAGCCTATTGCAGACAGTCTGAGCACTGATGGAGGGATTGTGCGTTCCTGGTGTAACTCGGGCAGATGTTGTTGCCATCCTGTACCTGTCCCGCAAGTGTAATGTTCGGATGTACTGATCCTGTGCAGGTGTTCTTACACGTGGTCTGCCACTGCGAGGACGATCAGCTGTTCGTCCTGTCTCCCTGTAGCACTGTCTTAGTCGTCTCACAGTACGGACATTGCAATTTATTACCCTGGCCACATCTGCAGTCCTCATGCCTCCTTGCAGCATCTCTAAGGCAGGTGTTCACCCAGATGAGCAGGGACGCTGGGCATCTTTCTTTTGGTGTTTTCCAGAGTCAGTAGAAGGCCTCTAGAGTGCTAAGTTTTCATAACTGTGACCTTAATTGACTACCGTCTGTAAGCAGTCATTACAGGTGCATGTTCATTAACTGTTTATGGGTCGTTGAACAAGCATAGGTGTCACGATCATCGTCAGGGAAATGACCAGACCAAGGAGCAGCGTGGAGAGCGTACATTATCCTTTATTAAGAATGTCACCAACAAAACAAGAAACACCAAAAACGACCGTGACGCTGACTAGGGCTATACAGGCCACTATAACACAGACAACTACCCACAACTAAGGTGGCAAAACACGCTACCTAAGTATGATTCCCAATCAGAGACAACGATAGACAGCTGCCTCTGATTGGGAAACACACTCGGCCAAACACACAGAAATACAAAACATAGAATGCCCACCCCACATCACACCCTGACCTAACCAAATAGAGAAATAAAACGGCTCTCTAAGGCCAGGGCGTGACACTGGGAAACTGTTTAAACCCTTTACAACGAAGATCTGTGAAGTTATTTGGATCTTTATGAATTATCTTTGAAAGACAGCATCCTGAAAACAATGATGTTTATTTTTTGGCTGAGTTTACATACAAGATGGATTTACAAACCATGTAAGTGGCTATGGAGGCTGGGTCCGGTTCTCTTTTCACACTTATCATCCAAATGAGTTGTCTATAATTGTATGGGTGGCAGGTAGCCTAGCAGTTAGAGCGTTGGTTCAAAAGGCTGCTCGTTCGTATCCCTGAGCCGACAAAGCAAGCCACTTAACCCTAATTCCTCCAGGGTAGCCAATGATAATGGCAGACCCTGGCCGTGACCCCACTCTCCGAGGGTGTCTCAGGAAAAGTTGGGATATGCAAAAAACACATTTCCAATTCACAGTTGTATTAATACCCACTTCTACGTGTGTGAAACTGGACAAATATAACCACCAACCTTACTTTTATAGTAACTTCTTATCGCTTTATTTTGTGAACTATTGTTCAAAGCAATCGTACCATGTAAAGTGATACCTCCCCCTGCAATGTGTGTATGAATGATGAAATATGGACTCAGCATGGTTTCCTTATAGAGCAATGTTGTTAACATAATTGTTGGCCCAATTATTACATGATTATGTCGATGCAGCAGTTTAGTCATAGTGGTTAATTATTTCAGAGCCCTGGAGTGCTTGGTGCGGTGCAGCTTAGCTCTGTTCTTGGATGCATCCCAAATGGCACCCTATTCCCTATGGACCCTGGTCCAAAGCAGCGCACTATATAGGGAGTGGGGTGCCATTTGCGACACAGCTCTGTTATCCAAAGCAATCTACCCCTCAGACCCCCATGGAGATGATCAATACATATTTGGAGGCTCACGCCTCAATGCTCCTTCCAGGTTCTCTATGCAGATAAAACATTTGGTTTTTGGTTTTTATTTTTTCCTTGAGTGTAACAGTCAAAATCTCTGGATTTCATTTAGTGTTCTTCGAAGTTCACATCCCATAATGCCAAACTTCCTTGGATAACCTTTCATTTGAAGTTGACATTTAATTAAATGTATTTACAAGAGTCTGGAATAACCTGAAAGGATGTGAGCAGTGAACAGATGGCATATTAATCTGTTGCCTTCCAGAGTGCATTTAGTTACATAACAGAACAAGTAAAAGGTGTGGGATTTCTTTATTTTGAACCCTTCCCTGATATCCCGGGTCAGTTAGAAATCACTCCAATACTATTAAACGTATGACCCATCATTTACTTTCCTCGGTATGGATCTCAAACTTGTAAAACACATAATTTGGGTATAGCCAAATCGCACATAAGGGTTTTAAATGTTTTAAATATATTATTCACAGTGTATGATTTCATTCTGCATAGAAATACCATGTCAAAGTATTTTTCACAGACAATCTCCCAATGATACCTGAAGAATTAGTCATTAAGGATCGACTGGAAGTGTAAATGGTTCAGCTCAAGAGATATTGTTTGTTTTTGTTCATTTATTCCAGTTGAAATATGAGCTCAATTTTCTCATCACTTAAAAATAAATCAATAATGTATTTTCAAAGTACATATATGGAATAGCATGTGTATTATTTTCACTGCTTGCTTAACAGATTGCTGTTCCTGATTCCTGGTTTTCTCCTGGCCAGTCATTTTCCATCGCTGTTCATTACCTATTCGGTAGGGCATGAAATGCAATCCTTTCCACACTGAAAGGAAAGCTATGTAAATAAACCTGAATTTAACCCTCCTCTTTCTGGAAATAAATGAATTAATTCAAACCTCTACTCTAAGCAAGCAGAAAAATACATATGTAATTCAACACTTTATTTTTCATTTTTGTGAAACAAATTACTACAAAAATAATATCAAGCTAATTATCTTAACACACCAATAATGTATTTCAGTGTGTGTGTGTTTATCCCATGTGCAAGTGTATGTGTGAGCAAATGCATGTGAAGGTGTGTGTTTCTCAAGAAAGTGTCTTACCGATGAGATAATTTGTTCAATATTGAGGTGGTGTCATCCTCAGCCCTCAGGCCCTGTATAGCTGTCTTTGAAAGGGTCTTCATCGATACCACAGCCCACATTGATTAAGGTGACTGGTTGAAGAGCCTGATTGTGTCCCAATGGCACCCTATTCCCTATTTAGTGCACTACTTTTGACCAGAATTCTAGAACTCTAGTTAAAAGTATTGCACAATATAGCTTGGGACGCAATCCTGGTTCTCGCTGCCCTTCATGGTACAGCGCGAGGAAGGATCTATCTAACCATGACTGATGAATTAGTAAGGCACGACTGCTCCCCCTTCCAAAAAATGCTCTTTGAAATTTTGAGTCAGCAGTTGTGTCTACCCTAATAAATAATTAATTGATAATGAGAGAGAGAGAGAGAGAGAGAGAGAGAGAGAGAGAGAGAGAGAGAGAGAGAGAGAGAGAGAGAGAGAGAGAGAGAGAGAGAGATTAAATTTGATTACTAACTTCCCAACTACAACCTCAATGCTCCGTCATCAATGAGTTGATAAAACAGGGGAGGTTAATATTAACAGAAGGATTTACAAATAGGCCCCAATGGAAATGTATTTGTCTCAGGGTTCATGTGTTCATTTGGCTACTGAGTGGAACACCTTAAGCAATACATTCTGAGGTGATAATTAATGTTTATGAAAGTGTGGTAAGAATCATTTTTTTTGTTGCTAGGGAGACCAAAACGATTCTGGTGCTGTACCGAGCCTAAATAGTATTTTACTATGGGTGGCAAAGATGCTGTTTTTGTGCCTAGCCTGAAGAGTATGACTTATTAAAGGGGTCTGGCTGCTGAAAAATGTATACTCTCTCTCAGTCTTGAAAATAGGAAAATATGATCTATGATCCAGCGGCAGCAGCAGTACAGGGAGACCTTGGCCAGGTTTTGAATAAACAGGCCAAATCTCAGCTGTGTGTGTGTGTGTATGCTTGTGTGTGCGTGTGTTTCTCCCACCGCCATCAATTACCCAGCTGACATAACAGCTGTCCAGGAGCGGCTGGAACACATACCAACACACGTGATAATCCTGGCCCAAACTGAAACAGACTGGCCTGGTCCAGACACAGATGTAATACCCCCCCCTGGAAACTCCCGACTGGAGGAAGCTACAGGAGGCTAGCCTGCAATCATCAATACTCCACTCCTATCCTGTCGTTCCATGTTAAATTATGGGCATGGATGTGGTAAGCACATTTATAGTGTTTACTATTATGTGTAGGAGTATTCCCTGACCACGTGACCTGATCAAGAAAATATTTGCACACACTTATAAATGTTATCTTCAATGCCATGGTACTGCTTTTGTAATATTGATGTTACAGTATATCTAAACCATCTATTCATTGGACGGTGTAAGGCTGTTTTCTCAGTTAACTGCTGTTTTCTTGGTATCGCCTATATACACTACCGGTCAAACGTTTTAGAACACCTTCTCTTTCAAGGGTTTTTCTTTATTTGTACTATTTTCTACATTGTAGAATAACAGTGAAGACTACAACTATGAAATAACACATATGGAATCATGTGGTAACCAAACAATTGTTAAACAGATTCTTCAAAAAGCCACCTTTTTCCTTGATGACAGCTTTGCACACTCCGCCACTGCACTAAACCTATGTCACATCTCTCCCAAATAGATAACGGTGAATCTCCAGCCAACATGTTTTTTGGTAATGCATGAATGAATGGTAAAACATACCAAATTATATTTACAGGCTAATGAGTGCACGTTGGAGAGTGCACTTTAGGTGCACGTTGGAGACTTCCAGGATTTGGTAGATGCCAAGAGAACGCCACTTGCCCAAATGCGCAGTGCCATTTGTAAAATTTGGTGGAGGAGGAATAATGGTCTGGGCTGTTTACATGGTTCGGGCATGGCCCCTTTGTTCCAGTGAAGGGAAATCTTAACCCTAGAGCATACGATGATATTCTAGATGATTTGGTGATTCCAACTTTGTAGCACAGTTTGGGGAAGGCTCTTTCCTGTTTCAACATGACAATGCCCTTGTGCAAAAAGAGAAGTCCATACAGAAATAGTTTGTTGAGATTGTTGTGGAAGAACTTGACTGGCCTGCACAGTGCCCTGACCTCAACTCCATCAAACTCCTTTGGGATGAATTGGAACACATCAGTGCCCGTCCTAAATAATGCTCTTGTGGCGGAATGGAGGCAAGTCCCCACAGCAATATTCCAACATTTAGTGGGAAGCCTTCCAAGAAGAGTGGAAGATGTTATAGCAGCAAAGAGTGGCCATCTCCATATTAACATCCATGTGTTTGGAATTAAATGTTTGACGAGCACGTGTCCACATACTTTGGCTATGCAGTGTACCTCAATAATGGTACTGCTATGGAAGATTGAGGTTACATCACAACCATCTCTTCCTTCAACAGCTCACTCCCAATTTCGCAGTACCAGACTTGGGTTCAAATGTGTATTCGAGTATCTGGTTTTTCAAAAAAAAAATGGTGTATTTTATTTTTTTAAATACACAGCACAAGACAAGTACATTTATTTGAATGGTTATTTGCAAAAAGAAAATAGTCTGAAAAATTGTACTTGACAGTATTTTCAAATACTGATTTTCAAATACCTGGGTTAAATGTTTGGGAGTGTACTTGAGTCAGTGTATTTAAGTATTTTCAAATACTTTCCAAGTGTATTTCCAAATACATAAAAATATTAAACTACTTGTCTTTTCAAATTAAATATACCTGAATACTTCGAAAGTATGTGAACGTGATTGAGAAATTTGTAAAATATTTGAACCCAGGTCTGTTCAGTACACTACTGCATTCTAGATATTGCCATTCAAATTGTGATTTTGAATAACAGGACTGTGGGCTCTTTAGCTGTTACCTCTGGCCTTGGTGATATAGTGCAGATCCAGTATGCTTTGAAGTCCAGCATCGAATCCTCAAATCAAACAGAGGCTGTCGTGGAACAAGCACTTTTGGTGAATACATTTTAATGCACCCGTATGCCCGACTAGCATCACCACACTGGATGGTTCCGACCTTGAATATGTGGACACCTATAAGTACCTAGGTGTCTGGCTAGACTGCAAACTCTCCTTCCAGACCCATATCAAACATCTCCAATCAAAAATCAAATCAAGAATCTGCTTTCTATTCCGCAACAAAGCCTCCTTCACTCACGCTGCCAAGCTTACCCTAGTAAAACTGACTATCCTACCGATCCTCGACTTCGGCGACGTCATCTACAAAATTGCTTCCAACACTCTACTCAGCAAACTGGATGCAGTTTATCAAAGTGCCATCCGTTTTGTCACTAAAGCACCTTATACTACCCACCACTGCGACTTGTATGCTCTAGTCGGCTGGCCCTCGCTACATATTCGTCGCCAGACCCACTGGCATCAGGTCATCTACAAGGCCATGCTAGGCAAAGCTCCGCCTTATCTCAGCTCACTGGTCACGATGGCAACACCCATCCGTAGCACGCGCTCCAGCAGGTGTATCTCATTGATCATCCCTAAAGCCAACACCTCATTCGGCCGCCTTTCGTTCGAGTACTCTGCTGCCTGTGACTGGAACGAATTGCAAAAATCGCTGAAGTTGGAGACTTTAATCTCCCTCACCAACTTCAAACATCAGCTAGCTGAGCAGCTAACCGATCGCTGCAGCTGTACATAATCTATTGGTAAATAGCACACCCATTTTCACCTACCTCATCCCCACAGTTTTAATTTATTTACTTTTCTGCTCTTTTGCACACCAATATCTCTACCTGTACATAATCATCTGATCATTTATCACTCCAGTGTTAATCTGCAATATTGTAATTATTCGCCTACCTCCTCATGCCTTTTGCACACATTGTATATAGACTCCCCTTTTTTTTCTCTGTGTTATTGACTTGTTAATTGTTTACTCCATGTGTAACTCTGTGTTGTCTGTTCACACTGCTATGCTTTATCTTGGCCAGGTCGCAGTTGCAAATGAGAACCTGTTCTCAACTAGCCTACCTGGTTAAATAAAGGTGAAGTAAAATCAATTTAAAAAAAAATGTAAAATGTACATTCAGTTACAGGATATACTGTCGGTCATTTTACATCACATACCAATATAACGAAACGTAATACCTCTATGTACATTACAATTCCATGGACTTTGTCCACCCGTATTCCACGAGTATATTAGGCCTAGTACTTTCAGAAAATTACATTTACAGTTAAATTATCAGGGGAGCTTCGCGGCCAAGTAAAGGTTCCTGTTTTTAATGCATTATAAGTATTGTTGATTGTATCTAGAGTGTGAATTGCCTCTCTAAGAACCGTGGAGAATTCTGCCTCAAAATGCTCCTGCTAATGAAACAGAGGTCATAACCTCGCAGCGATCTCAGCCTTCTGTTTATTCATTGAGGCATTTTAGCACTGTTTCTTTTGATCAGTCGTTAAGGCATTATTCACCCTCTCCCACGTGTAACTGATTGAACCCATTTTATTATGTTGCAAGGTTAGATCATTCATTAGGAATTCACAGCATAAATCAATATCCAAATCGCTCTTTGACGTGCCTCCCTCTGTGCATGCATAATGATAAATGGATTTACGCCTGATATGAACTAGACATTTCAAAGCAACACTGTCAAAAGTGGTTTGACGATTCATTTTTCATTCGGATTGATGGTACATTATGTCTATGATGATGCCTCTCATGGTAAAACCATACACATATTCATAGATGGGTCATCAAGTCAGTGGTCTTGAGTGTCTTTTCTGAGGTAGAAGGTGAGAAATATTACACTTCACACTTTTCTGAAGTGAAAAAATCACAGAGTTTAGAATGAGTGACTTTCATGCATAATTGCTGGGAATTAAAGTAACAGGGTGCTGGTGAAAGTAGTGCACTACATGGGGTCCCTCTCTCACCGCATGAAGAGGAATAAACAGACTCACCCCATCGCGACGTCCCCCAAAGGTTAACTCTCTAGCCCTCGCTATCTCCCTGCTTGCTAATTCGGCCTGCTAACGGCTAGCTTGTCTAGCCCGGGCCTACGAACTGTTAGCTTGATAGCACAGGCCTGCTAACCGTCTGAAACACAGCGTCCCAAACACTCTCTGAACCCATTTACTTTCTATCTCTTTTTGATTTTGATTTTGTTTATACCTTCCGGAAACCTGCCTCACCAGCTGTGATACGGAATCACTATTACTTTTAATTTAATTTTTATTTTTATGACTCACTCAAGAACCTCCAGACGCTAACCAGCTAACTAGCTACAAGCTATCTAGTCATTGTTAGTTTCTTTTTAAACCTGGATAACACTCGCCAGTCCAGCTTCACTGCCCCATCCACCGCACCCCCTGGACACTGATCTCTTGGCTACATAGCTGACGCACACTGGACTGTCCATTAATCACGGTACTCCTTTCTGCTTGTTTGTTTTATCTGTCGGCCCAGTTGCCTAGTCAACGCCATTTTACCTGCTGTTTGTTGTGCTAGCTGATTAGCCTCGCCTACTGTTTTTAGCTAGCTTTCCCAATTCAACACATGTGATTACTGTATGCCTCGCTGTATGTCTCTCTCAAATGTCAATATGCCTTGTATACTGTTGTTCAGGTTAGTTATCATTGTTTTAGTTCACAATGGAGCCACTAGATCCACTCTGCATACCCCTGTTACCTCCTTTGTCCCACCTCCCACACATGCGGTGACCTCACCCATTACAACCAGCATGTCCAGAGATGCAACCTCTCTCATCATCACCCAGTGCCTGGGCTTACCTCCGCTGTACCCGCACCCCACCATACCCCTGTCTGCGCATTATGCCCTGAATATATTCTACCATGCCCAGAAACCTGCTCCTCTTATCCTCTGCCCCCAACGCTCTAGGCGACCAGTTTTGATAGCCTTTAGCCGCACCCTCATACTACTCCTTCTCTGTTCCGCGGGTGATGTGGAGGTAAACCCAGGCCCTGCATGTCCCCAGGTACCCTCATTTGTTGACTTCTGTGATCGAAAAAGCCTTGGTTTTATGCATGTCAACATCAGAAGCCTCCTCCCTAAGTTTGTTTTACTCACTGCTTTAGCACACTCTGCTAACCCTGATGTCCTTGCCGTGTCTGAATCCTGGCTCAGGAAGGCCACCAAAAATTCAGAGACATCCATACCCAACTATAACATCTTCCGTCAAGATAGAACTGCCAAAGGGGGTGGAGTCGCAGTCTACTGCAGAGATAGCCTGCAAAGTAATGTCATACTTTCCAGGTCCATACCCAAACAGTTTGAACTACTCATTTTGAAAATTACTCTCTCCAGAAATAAGTCTCTCACTGTTGCCGCCTGCTACCGACCACCCTCAGCTCCCAGCTGTGCCCTGGACACCATTTGTGAATTGATCGCCCCCCATCTAGCTTCAGAGTTTGTTCTGTTAGGTGACCTAAACTGGGATATGCTTAACACCCCGGCAGTCCTACAATCTAAGCTAGATGCCCTCAATCTCACTCAAATCATCAAGGAACCCACCAGGTACAACCCTAACTCTGTAAACAAGGGCACCCTCATAGACGTCATCCTGACCAACTGGCCCTCCAAATAAACCTCCGCTGTCTTCAACCAGGATCTCAGCGACCACTGCCTCATTGCCTGTATCCGCCACGGAGCCGCAGTCAAACGACCACCCCTCATCACTGTCACACGCTCCATAAAACACTTCTGTGAGCAGGCCTTTCTAATCGACCTGGCCCGGGTATCCTGGAAGGACATTGACCTCATCCCGTCAGTTGAGGATGCCTGGTCATTCTTTAAAAGTAACTTCCTCACCATTTTAGATAAGCATGCTCCGTTCACAAAATTCAGAACCAAGAACAGATACAGCCCTTGGTTCACTCCAGACCTGACTGCCCTCGACCAGCACAAAAACATCCTGTGGCGGACTGCAATAGCATCGAATAGCCCCCGTGATATGCAACTGTTCAGGGAAGTCAGGAATCAATACACGCAGTCAGTCAGGAAAGCTAAGGCCAGCTTCTTCAGGCAGAAGTTTGCATCCTGTAGCTCCAACTCCAAAAAGTTCTGGGACACTGTGAAGTCCATGGAGAACAAGAGCACCTCCTCCCAGCTGCCCACTGCACCGAGGCTAGGTAACACGGTCTCCACCGATAAATCCATGATTATCGAAAACTTCAATAAGCACTTCTCAACGGCTGGCCATGCCTTCCGCCTGGCTACTCCAACCTCGGCCAACAGCTCTGCCCCCCCCGCAGCTCCTCGCCCAAGCCTCTCCAGGTTCTCCTTTACCCAAATCCAGATAGCAGATGTTCTGAAAGAGCTGCAAAACCTGGACCCGTACAAATCAGCTGGGCTTGACAATCTGGACCCTATATTTCTGAAACTATCTGCCGCCATTGTCGCAACCCCTATTACCAGCCTGTTCAACCTCTCTTTCATATCGTCTGAGATCCCCAAGGATTGGAAAGCTGCCGCAGTCATCCCCCTCTTCAAAGGGGGAGACACCCTGGACCCAAACTGTTATAGGCCTATATCCATCCAGCCCTGTCTATCTAAGGTCTTCGAAAGCCAAGTCAACAAACAGGTCACTGACCATCTCGAATCCCACCGTACCTTCTCCGCTGTGCAATCTGGTTTCCGAGCCGGTCACGGGTGCACCTCAGCTACACTCAAGGTACTAAACGATATCATAACCGCCATCGATAAAAGACAGTACTGTGCAGCCGTCTTTATCGACCTCGCCAAGGCTTTCCACTCTGTCAATCACCATATTCTTATCGGCAGACTCAATAGCCTCGTTTTTTCGGATGACTGCCTTGCCTGGTTCACCAATTACTTTGCAGACAGAGTTCAGTGTGTCAAATCGGAGGGCATGCTGTCCAGTCATTTACATTTACATTTACATTTAAGTCATTTAGCAGATGCTCTTATCCAGAGCGACTTACAAATTGCTGCATTCACCTTATGACATCCAGTGGAACAGCCACTTTACAATAGTGCATCTAAATATTTTAAGGGGGGGTGAGAAGGATTACTTTATCCTATCCTAGGTATTCCTTAAAGAGGTGGGGTTTCAGGTGTCTCCGGAAGGTGGTGATTGACTCCGCTGTCCTGGCGTCGTGAGGGAGTTTGATCCACCATTGGGGAGCCAGAGCAGCGAACAGTTTTGACTGGGCTGAGCGGGAACTGTACTTCCTCAGTGGTAGGGAGGCCTCTGGCAGTCTCTGTGGGGGTGCCACAGGGTTCAATTCTCGGGCCGACTCTTTTCTCTGTATATGTCAATGATGTTGCTCTTGCTGCGGGCAATTGCCTGATCCACCTCTACGCAGACGACACCATTCTATATACTTTTGGCCCGTCATTGGACACTGTGCTATCTAACCTCCAAATGAGCTTCAATGCCATACAGCACTCCTTCCGTGGCCTCCAACTGCTCTTAAACGTGAGTAAAACCAAATGCATGCTTTTCAACCGATCGCTGGCTGCACCCGCATGCCCGACTAGCATCACCACCCTGGATGGTTCCGACCTTGAATATGTGGACACCTATAAGTACCTAGGTGTCTGGCTAGACTGCAAACTCTCCTTCCAGACTCACATCAAACATCTCCAATCGAAAATCAAATCAAGAGTCGGCTTTCTATTCCGCAACAAAGCCTCCTTCACTCATGCCGCCAAGCTTACCCTAGTAAAACTGACTATCCTACCGATCCTGGACTTCGGCGATGTCATCTACAAAATGGCTTCCAACACTCTACTCAGCAAACTGGATGCAGTCTATCACAGTGGATAGATGGATGCAGTCTATCTATCACTTTTCTGCTCTTTTGCACACCAATATCTCTACCTGTACATGACCATCTGATCATTTATCACTCCAGTGTTAATCTGCAAAATTGTATTATTCGCCTACCTCCTCATGCCTTTTGCACACATTGTATATAGACTCCCCTTTTTTTCTCTGTGTTATTGACTTGTTAATTGTTTACTCCATGTGTAACTCTGTGTTGTCTGTTCACACTGCTATGCTTTATTTTGGCCAGGTCGCAGTTGCAAATGAGAACTTGTTCTCAACTAGCCTACCTGGTTAAATAAAGGTGAGAAAAAAAAAATGAAAAAAAAAATGACCTAATGACCCTCTAAGTACTGGAGCAGGCAATGCAGTAGGAAGAGGAGGGGGAGGAGAAGAAGAGATCATATGTTGATGGACTACAGCGTAAATCAAATCAAATCAAATGTAGTTATATAGCCCTTCGTACATCAGCTGATATCTCAAAGTGCTGTACAGAAACCTAGCCTAAAACCACAAACAGCAAGCAATGCAGGTGTAGAAGCACGGTAGCTAGGAAAAACTCCCTAGAAAGGCCAAAACCTCGGAAGAAAGTTAGAGAGGAACCAGGCTATGTGGGGTGGCCAGTCCTCTTCTGGCTGTGCTGGGTGGAGATTATAACAGAACATGGCCAAGATGTTCAAATGTTCATAAATGACCAGCATGGTCGAATAATAATATAGCAGAACAGTTGAAACTGGAGCAGCAGCACAGTCAGGTGGACTGGGGACAGTAAGGAGTCATCATGTCAGGTAGTCCTGGGGCATGCTCCTAGGGCTCAGGTAGTTGAAACTGGAGCAGCAGCACGGCCAGGTGGACTGGGGACAGCAAGGAGTCATCATGTCAGGTAGTCCTGGGGCATGGTCCTAGGGCTCAGGTCCTCCGAGAGAGAGAAAGAAAGAGAGAAGGAGAGAATTAGAGAATGCACACTTAGATTCACACAGGACACCGAATAGGACAGGAGAACTACTCCAGATATAACAAACTGACCCTAGCCCCCCGACACATAAACTACTGCAGCATAAATACTGGAGGCTGAGACAGGAGGGGTCAGGAGACACTGTGGCCCCATCCGAGGACACCCCCGGCCAAACAGGAAGGATATAACCCCACCCACTTTGCCAAAGCACAGCCCCCACACCACTAGAGGGATATCTTCAACTACCAACTTACCATCCTGAGACAAGGCTGAGTATAGCCCACAAAGATCTCCGCCATGGCACAACCCAAGGGGGGGCGCCAACCCAGACAGGATGACCACATCAGTGAATGAACCCACTCAGGTGACGCACCCCCTCCAGGGACGGCATGAGAGAACCCCAGTAAGCCAGTGACTCAGCCCCTGTAATAGGGTTAGAGGCAGAGAATCCCAGTGGAAAGAGGGGAACCGGCCAGGCAGAGACAGCAAGGGGCGGTTCATTGCTCCAGAGCCTTTCCGTTCACCTTCCCACTCCTGGGCCAGACTACACTCAATCATATGACCCACTGAAGAGATGAGTCTTCAGTAAAGACTTAAAGGTTGAGACCGAGTTTGCGTCTCTGACATGGGTAGGCAGACCGTTCCATAAAAATTGAGCTCTATAGGAGAAAGCCCTGCCTCCAGCTGTTTGCTTAGAAATTCTAGGGACAATTAGGAGGCCTGCGTCTTGTGACCGTAGCGTACGTGTAAATACAATTAACTCCTGATAAGTATGGAATGACTTGGGGACAAAATATTATGCGAATAAAAAAATAAGGTTAATCGTTTTTTTAATGTCTTTAAAGATTAAACCAAGCAATTTTTTTTCATATGAAGTGTTTATTAACACTGTTTATTAATACTGTAAAACACATTTATAATCATGTAATAAAGCAATTTAGCAGCTGACAGACACCAGCAGTTATTAAGGAAGACCAAGTGGATTAAATTCTTTATTTTCCACTTCAAGACAGATTTAAATGTAATCTCTGTTGTCTATTCCCTTTCAATCTTTTTACGTTAGAAAATTACCTCACTCAAACGACAAATGCTTTCTATATATGTTATGCAGGTGAATGAGGACCCAAAAGCGACTTGGCGAAAACAGAGTCTTTAATCCAGTAAAGTAAAATACAATCAAAAAACACAATTTCCACTCGTAATGACGAGAACAGACTGGAGACTCGATCTTGAACTGCAGGTTGCCTCGGGAAGGCACTTGAACTTAGCAGACTCAGACACCTGCTCACCACGCAGCATCTGAGGGAAACACGACACGACAGGGCGATACATAGACACAGCACGGTGAACAATAGACAAGGATCCGACAGGGCAGGAACGGAAAACAAGGAGAGAAATAGGGACTCTAATCAGGGAAAAGGATCGGGAACAGGTGTGGGAAGACTAAATGATTGATTAGGGGAATAGGAACAGCTGGGAGCAGGAACGGAACGATAGAGAGAAGAGAGAGCGAGAGAGTGAGAGAGGGAGGGGGAGAGAGAGGGATAGAAAGAGGGAAAGAACCTAATAAGACCAGCAGAGGGAAACGAATAGAAGGGGAAGCACAGGGACAAGACATGATAATCAATGACAAAACATGACAGTACCCCCCCCACTCACCGAGCGCCTCCTGGCGCACTCGAGGAGGAACCCTGGCGGCAACGGAGGAAATCATCAATAAGCGAACGGTCCAGCACGTCCCGAGACGGAACCCAACTCCTCTCCTCAGGACCGTATCCCTCCCAATCCACTAAGTATTGGTGACCCCGTCCCCGAGAACGCATGTCCTTGATCCTACGTACCTTGTAAATGGGTGCGCTCTCGACAAGGACGGGAGGGGGGGAGGGAAGACGAACGGGGGTGCGAAGAAAGGGCTTGACACAGGAGACATGGAAGACAGGATGGACGCGACGAAGATGTCGCGGAAGAAGCAGTCGCACAGCGACAGGATTGACGACCTGGGAGACACGGAACGGACCAATGAACCGCGGAGTCAACTTACGAGAAGCTGTCGTAAGAGGAAGGTTGCGAGTGGAAAGCCACACTCTCTGGCCGCAACAATACCTAGGACTCTTAATCCTGCGTTTATTGGCGGCTCTCACAGTCTGTGCCCTGTAACGGCAAAGTGCAGACCTCACCCTCCTCCAGGTGCGCTCACAACGTTGGACAAACGCTTGAGCGGAGGGAACGCTGGACTCGGCAAGCTGGGATGAGAACAGAGGAGGCTGGTAACCCAGACTACTCTGAAACGGAGATAACCCGGTAGCAGACGAAGGAAGCGAGTTGTGAGCGTATTCTGCCCAGGGGAGCTGTTCTGCCCAAGACGCAGGGTTTCTGAAAGAAAGGCTGCGTAGTATGCGACCAATCGTCTGATTGGCCCTCTCTGCTTGACCGTTAGACTGGGGATGAAACCCGGAAGAGAGACTGACGGACGCACCAATCAAACGACAGAACTCCCTCCAAAACTGTGACGTGAATTGCGGGCCTCTGTCTGAAACGGCGTCTAACGGGAGGCCATGAATTCTGAACACATTCTCGATGATGATTTGTGCCGTCTCCTTAGCGGAAGGAAGTTTAGCGAGGGGAATGAAATGTGCCGCCTTAGAGAACCTATCGACAACCGTAAGAATCACAGTCTTCCCCGCAGACAAAGGCAGACCGGTAATGAAGTCTAGGGCGATGTGAGACCATGGTCGAGAAGGAATGGGGAGCGGTCTGAGACGACCGGCAGGAGGAGAGTTACCCGACTTAGTCTGCGCGCAGTCCGAACAAGCAGCCACGAAACGGCGCGTGTCTCGCTCCTGAGTCGGCCACCAAAAGCGCTGGCGAATAGACGCAAGAGTGCCTCGAACACCGGGATGACCAGCTAACTTGGCAGAGTGAGCCCACTGAAGAACAGCCAGACGAGTGGAAACAGGAACGAAAAGGAGGTTACTAGGACAAGCGCGCGGCGACGCAGTGTGCGTGAGTGCTTGCTTAACCTGTCTTTCAATTCCCCAGACTGTCAACCCGACAACACGCCCATAAGGAAGAATCCCCTCGGGATCAGTAGAAGCCACAGAAGAACTAAACAGACGGGATAAGGCATCAGGCTTGGTGTTTTTGCTACCCGGACGGTAAGAAATCACAAACTCGAAACGAGCGAAAAACAACGCCCAACGAGCTTGACGGGCATTAAGTCGTTTGGCAGAACGGATGTACTCAAGGTTCTTATGGTCTGTCCAAACGACAAAAGGAACGGTCGCCCCCTCCAACCACTGTCGCCATTCGCCTAGGGCTAAGCGGATGGCGAGCAGTTCGCGGTTACCCACATCATAGTTGCGTTCGGATGGCGACAGGCGATGAGAAAAATAAGCGCAAGGATGAACCTTATCGTCAGACTGGAAGCGCTGGGATAGAATGGCTCCCACGCCTACCTCTGAAGCGTCAACCTCGACAATGAATTGTCTAGTGACGTCAGGAGTAACGAGGATAGGAGCGGACGTAAAACGTTCTTTTAGAAGATCAAAAGCTCCCTGGGCGGAACCGGACCACTTAAAACACGTCTTGACAGAAGTAAGAGCTGTGAGAGGGGCAGCAACTTGACCGAAATTACGAATGAAACGCCGATAGAAATTAGCGAAACCTAAAAAGCGCTGCAACTCGACACGTGACCTTGGAACGGGCCAATCACTGACAGCTTGGACCTTAGCGGAATCCATCTGAATGCCTTCAGCGGAAATAACGGAACCGAGAAAAGTAACGGAGGAGACATGAAAAGAGCACTTCTCAGCCTTCACGTAGAGACAATTCTCTAAAAGGCGCTGTAGAACACGTCGAACGTGCTGAACATGAATCTCGAGTGACGGTGAAAAATCAGGATATCGTCAAGATAGACAAAAACAAAGATGTTCAGCATGTCTCTCAGAACATCATTAACTAATGCCTGAAAAACAGCTGGCGCATTGGCGAGACCAAACGGCAGAACCCGGTACTCAAAATGCCCTAACGGAGTGTTAAACGCTGTTTTCCACTCGTCCCCCTCTCTGATGCGCACGAGATGGTAAGCGTTACGAAGGTCCAACTTAGTAAAGCACCTGGCTCCCTGCAGAATCTCGAAGGCTGATGACATAAGGGGAAGCGGATAACGATTCTTAACCGTTATGTCATTCAGCCCTCGATAATCCACTCAGGGGCGCAGAGTACCGTCCTTCTTCTTAACAAAAAAGAACCCCGCCCCGGCCGGAGAGGAAGAAGGCACTATGGTACCGGCGTCAAGAGACACAGATAAATAATCCTCGAGAGCCTTACGTTCGGGAGCCGACAGAGAGTATAGTCTACCCCGAGGAGGAGTGGTCCCCGGAAGGAGATCAATACTACAATCATACGACCGGTGAGGAGGAAGGGAGTTGGCTCGGGACCGACTGAAGACCGTGCGCAGATCATGATATTCCTCCGGCACTCCTGTCAAATCGCCAGGTTCCTCCTGAGAAGTGGGGACAGAAGAAATGGGAGGGATGGCAGACATTAAACACTTCACATGACAAGAAACGTTCCAGGATAGGATAGAATTACTAGACCAATTAATAGAAGGATTATGACATACTAGCCAGGGATGACCCAAAACAACAGGTGTAAAAGGTGAACGAAAAATCAAAAAATAAATAGTCTCACTGTGGTTACGAGATACTGTGAGAGTTAAAGGTAGTGTCTCAAATCTGATACTGGGAAGATGACTACCATCTAAGGCAAACATGGGCGTAGGCTTGTCTAACTGTCTGAAAGGAATGTCATGTTTCCGAGCCCATGCTTCGTCCATGAAACAACCCTCAGCCCCAGAGTCAATCAAGGCACTGCATGTAGCACCCGAACCGGTCCAGCGTAGATGGACCGACATAGTAGTACAGGATCTAGATGAAGAGACCTGAGTAGTAGCGCTCACCAGTAGCCCTCCGCTTACTGATGAGCTCTGGCCTTTAACTGGACATGAATTGACAAAATGTCCATCAAATCCGCAATAGAGGCACAGGCGGTTGGTGATCCTCCGTTCCCTCTCCTTGGTCGAGATGCGAATACCTCCCAGCTGCATGGGCTCAGTCTCTGAGCCAGAGGAGGGAGATGGTTGCGATGCGGAGCAGGGAAACACCGTTGACGCGAGCTCTCTTCCACGAGCTTGGTGACGAAGATCTACCCGTCGTTCTATGCGGATGGCGAGAGCAATCAAAGAGTCCACACTGGAAGGAACCTCCCGAGAGAGAATCTCATCTTTGACCACTGCGTGGAGTCCCTCCAGAAAACGAGCGAGCAGCGCCGGCTCGTTCCAGTCACTAGAGGCAGCAAGAGTGCGAAACTCTATAGAGTAATCCGTTATGGATCGATCACCTTGGCATAGGGAAGCCAGGGCCCTAGAAGCCTCCCTACCAAAAACTGAACGGTCAAAAACCCGAATCATCTCCTCTTTAAAGTTCTGGTAATTGTTAGAACAATCAGCCCTTGCCTCCCAGATAGCTGTGCCCCACTCTCGAGCCCGGCCAGTAAGGAGTGAAATGACATAAGCAACCCGAGCTCTCTCGCTAGAGTATGTGTTGGGTTGGAGAGAGAACACAATATCACACTGGGTGAGAAAGGAGCGGCACTCAGTGGGCTGCCCGGAGTAGCAAGGTGGGTTATTAACCCTAGGTTCTGGAGGCTCGGCAGGCCAGGAAGTAACAGGTGGCACGAGACGAAGACTCTGGAACTGTCCAGAGAGGTCGGAAACCTGAGCGGCCAGGTTCTCCACGGCATGGCGAGCAGCAGACAATTCCTGCTCGTGTCTGCCGAGCATGGCTCCTTGGATCTCGACGGCAGTGTTACGAGCGTCTGTAGTCGCTGGGTCCATTCCTTGGTCGGATCCTTCTGTTATGCAGGTGAATGAGGACCCAAAAGCGACTTGGCGAAAACAGAGTCTTTAATCCAGTAAAGTAAAATACAATCAAAAAACACAATTTCCACTCGTAATGACGAGAACAGACTGGAGACTCGATCTTGAACTGCAGGTTGCCTCGGGAAGGCACTTGAACTTAGCAGACTCAGACACCTGCTCACCACGCAGCATCTGAGGGAAACACGACACGACAGGGCGATACATAGACACAGCACGGTGAACAATAGACAAGGATCCGACAGGGCAGGAACGGAAAACAAGGAGAGAAATAGGGACTCTAATCAGGGAAAAGGATCGGGAACAGGTGTGGGAAGACTAAATGATTGATTAGGGGAATAGGAACAGCTGGGAGCAGGAACGGAACGATAGAGAGAAGAGAGAGCGAGAGAGTGAGAGAGGGAGGGGGAGAGAGAGGGATAGAAAGAGGGAAAGAACCTAATAAGACCAGCAGAGGGAAACGAATAGAAGGGGAAGCACAGGGACAAGACATGATAATCAATGACAAAACATGACAATATATGTCACCCTTTAAAATAAAAGGAGGCAGTTATCTCTAGTTTATGCCTTTATTTAGATTTGTACAATACTGGGGCTGTGGGATAAATCTTATTGGTGTGTGTTTATTGGCAGGGTTGCGGTGTGGGCGATGCAGAACCAGGTGGGTACTCAGACTGGAAATTTATCCACACCAGCCCACATCACTGCGTGTGCCACCAACAATCTTTTACAGTTGGTGGCACCAGCCCATGACTCCAGAATTTCCAGAACTTTTTTTTAACGATCCATGGTATTTGCTGTCTAACTAATGATGGAGTCGGAGCAGGTATTTTTGCTAATGCTGTGAATGACTTTGAATGTGGGTTTGAGTGAAAACCGGTTTGGCCCATTTGGTAGGTGGGCCGTCTGTGTCCCACTGATCAGTGAAAGGCTCATTAAAGAGTAGTTTAACAGTGAAATTGCTCAAAAATCTTTACATTGAAAATATTAAATATTAACAGGCACATTGGCCTCCAGCCATGTCACATTTTTCATTGTTTTATTTTCATATAAAAAGTATATTTTTGTGTTTCAATTTCAACTAGCCCACCCAACAAAAAAAATGGTCCAGCCCATCTGTGTAGAACACCAAACAGACTAGTTTACTGTACCTAGAATCAACCACAGCTGTTAGTGTAAGGGAATGTATGTCCATCACTTCCAGGCTGTCTATCAATATGATATTGTATATCATTTTAATGTTAAAAACAAAGGATTTTGATTTCAGTGTGAACCCCACTAAACAATTTAAATAATCTTTTAATTTTTTACATTTAATCTATATATGGCTGTCATGGAAATTATTAGAAGGAATGAATAAACATGTAAAATAAACTTATCCCAAAAAAGACAACAAAGTCTTAGTGTAAGGGTTTTCTTCTGGTGAAAGAGAGGCGGACCAAAATGCAGCGTGCTTGTTATTCATGTTTTTAATAAAGACGACTATACATGAACAGACTATACAAAACAAGAAAAGTGAAAACCTAAACAGTCCTATCTGGTGCAAACACAGACACAGGAACAATCACCCATAAAACCCAACACAAATTAGGCTACCTACATATGGTTCCCAATCAGAGACAATAACTAACACCTGCCTCTGATTGAGAACCATATCAGGCCAAACATAGAAATAGACAAACCAGACACACAACATAGAATGCCCACCCAGCTCACCAACACTAAAACAAGGAAAACACATACGAACGATGGACAGAACGTGACACTTTGACTATACCAGTGGTCGCCAGCTGGTCGATCACGGTCGACTCGTCGATCTTCAAGGCATTTCTAGTCGATCACCAAACAGTTCTGTAGAAAAGCCAATGATAAAGGCGTAAAGGCCTGTGCTCCTTTTGTTTTGAATGGGGGTGTGTTTGGCCCTCCTTTTCCTGGATTCCACGATCATCTCCTTTGTCTTGCTCATGTTGCGGGAGAACTTAATGATGGTGTTGGAGTCGTACTTGGCCACGCAGTTGTAACAGCGTTCGTCTGTTGAATGAAGAGAGTCGCTGTCACGCCTTGGTCATTGTATTTTGTGTTTTTGTTATATGTTTGGGTAGGCCAGGGTGTGACATGGGTTTACATGTTGTGTTTCGTATTGGGGTTTTATTAGCATTGGGATTGTGTTTGATTAGGGGTGTGTCTAGTTAGGCTTGGCTGCCTGAGGCGATTCTCAATTGGAGTCAGGTGATTCTCGTTGTCTCGGATAGGGAACCGTATTTAGGTAGCCTGAGTTCGCGTTGTATTTTTTGGGTGATTGTTCCTGTCTCTGTGTTGTTGTCACCAGATAGGCCGTAATTAGTTTCACGTTCCGTTCTGTTGTTTTTGTATTTAGTTCAGTTATTTCATGTACCGCGATACTTTCATTAAAGTCATGAGTAACCTACACGCTGCATTTCGGTCTGACTCTCTTCTTACAACAGACGAACGTCGTTACAGAAACACCCACCTAACATGGGGAAATGCATTGAAAGTACAGGGAACGTTACTTCACACACTTGTTTTTTTTACCACTGCATAGCTGGTTGAGTTGGTAAGACCAGAGGGGGTCAGTGATCTCCACCTCCTACATAATGGCAGATGGAGTCATAGTCCAGGGTGAAGACTTTCTCCTCATATCTGTCCAGCTGCACCATGGCTCTGCTTCGGTCTCTGTCCCTCTGGAGGATACGGCCCACCTGCCCTCTGTGTTCACCGAGTACAACCATGATGTCGTCCGAGTCACTCTTTGGCACAATGGTCTCTAGCATTGTCTGTTTAACATCATCTAAGAATCTGCCTTCCTCGGTACGACACACACAGATGTTTGGCGTCAAGACATCCTCTATTCGCATATTTGAATTGTAGTATCTTCCCCCTACATGAAATAACTGAAACTAAACATAAAAAGAACAGAACGGAACGTGAAACTAATTACAGCCTATCTGGTGACTACAACACAGAGACAGGAACAAACACCCACGAAATACAAAGCGAAACTCAGGCTGCCTAAATACGGTTCCCAATCAGAGACAACGACAAGCACCTGACTCTGATTGAGAATCGCCTCAGGCAGCCAAGCCTAACAACACCCCTAATCAGCCGCGATCCCAAATAATACAAACCCCAATACGAATACAACATATAAACCCATGTCACACCCTGGCCTACCCAAACATATAACAAAAACACAAAATACAATGACCAAGGCGTGACAGCAGTTGTGGGTGAACAGGAAATACAGGAGGGGGATATGCACACACCCCTGAGGGGCCCCACGTGTTGAGGATCAGCATGGCAGACCATTGATAAATTGGCTACATACCACGCTATTGCACCCATTGTCTGGCCTTTCATTGTTAACTGATGCTATAGTTATGCATATTCTTTGCTTTTTAAATGCTTATTGAATTTGTATATTGTCTTTGATTTATTGCCATTAACAGACAATAAATGATATATGTTCATTGCTGTTACTGTCTGTTATTTGCATCATTCTGTCTCCTTTTAGATACTCCATACAAAGTCAACCAAGTCTCAATTCAAAGACAAGAATCTCATGTTAACTGTCAATCCTTCCCTGCCATGTATCTCCATTACCTGATTCTATATTAAGGTCATATCAAGGATAATTTTGCGATTTGAATTTTAAGACTCCTTGAAGTGTGTTATTTGGCCTTGCTGCTATTATTCCATACAAACACATTGAATAGCAGACTCCATGTCGGGATTCTAAAGTAAGTTTGTGCTGAAGTGTCTATTCTATATCTGAGAGATAAGCAATGTCAGGAGACATGTAAAAAACACATCTATTTTTGGCATTAAGCAGTCTCAATACATGCTTCCATACTTTTTCTTCTTCAACTAGTACTGCAGGGACCTTCAGATGAGTTGAGGCAAAACAACCAGCCTTTTGTGAGTCTCACCTTTACACAAAGGGGTCATGATAGTGTGTAGCCCAAACTGTTTGGACATTACAGACAGAAGTTTGCAGATCAGCTGTACCGACTAAAGACGAGTTCCAATACGCTTCTGGGGTCATCGAGCCAAACTGACAACACCATTATGATCGGTTTGTAGGCCTAACCCTTCGGACACTACAGAGAACTTTCTGAAAAGACCAGTTTTCGGGATGTCTCATGGTCTGACGAATGCGTTCTGTCACTTTTCACCACCGATGCGGAAGCCTTGCATAGGTGGCTGGAGTGGATTGAGTCCACAGTCGCAGTCCAATGCAAAAAATGTATAACGACATCTTAAATTAGATGTATTTTTTATTTTTATGACACTAATTCGATTTCCGTGGGGCATGGACATCGACCTTAAAGGGTTGTGTGTTCTGTCAAACTAACCTAATCCTCTAGTCTTTAATAAACAGTGCTTGTTTATCTGCCTCTGTACTGTTTCCCTGTGCCCAAAACCTGTAACATTTAGATTTTACAATTAAAATGTTTTTGCTTAGGTGTTGTCTTGTCCGTTGCATTGCTAAACTGTTGAACCAACTCTATAGGTGGCTGGATACTGGAGCTTTCCTCAAATCGAGACACTATGAATTTCCATATTTTAATTAACACATTTAAAATAAGTGGGAAGAATATAAACTCAGCAAAAAAGAAATGTTCTCTCATTGTCAACTGCATTTATTTTCAGTAAACTTAACATGCAAATATTTGTATGAACATAAAATACAACAACAGACATAAACTGAACATGTTCCACAGACATGTGACTAACAGAAATGGGAATATTGTGTCCCTGAACAAAGGGGGGTTAAAAAGTAACAGTCAGTATCTGGTGTGGCCACCAGCTGCATTAAGTACTGCAGTGCATCTCTTCCTCATGGACTGCACCAGATTTGCCAGTTCTTGCTGTGAGATGTTACCCCACTCTTCAACCAAGACACCTGCAAGTTCTCAGACATTTCTGGAGGGAATGGCCTACAACAGGCCTACAAGTCTTCAGTCCAGCCTCTAAGGCTATTGCGGACAGTCTGAGCATTGATTGAGGGATTGTGCAAATCTGGTGTAACTTGGGCAGTTGTTGCCATCCTGTACCTGTCCCACTGGTGTGATGTTCAGATGTACCGATCCTGTGCAGGTGTTGTTACACGTGCGAGGATGATCAGCTCTCCGTCCTGTCTCCCTGTAGCGCTGTCTTAGGAGTCTTTTTTTTTAACCTTTATTTAACTAGGCAAGTCAGTTAAGAACAAATTCTTATTTTCAATGACAGCCTAGGAACAGTGGGTTAACTGCCTGTTCAGGGGCAGAACGACAGATTTGTACCTTGTCAGCTCGGGGATTTGAACTTGGAACCTTCCAGGTACTAGTTCAACGCTCTAACCACTAGGCCACCCTGCCGTCTCACACTACAGACATTGCAATTTATTGCCCTGGCCACATATGCATCTGTTACTGTCTTAACGGCCGTTCTACAGGTGCATGTTCATTAATTGTTTATGGGTCATTGAACAAGCATGGGAAACAGTGTTTCAACCATTTACAATGAAGATCTGTCAAGTTATTTGGATTTTTATGAATGATCTTTGAAAGACAGGGTCCTGAAAAAGGGACATTTAGTTTTTTGCTGAGTTTAGAACCACAATCATAGAATTGCGGTAATGTATGGGATGTCTGTGCAAACTAAGATCTCCCGAGTGGCGCCACTGTCTAAGGCATTGCATCGCAGTGAAAGAGGTGTCACTGCAGTCCCTGGTTTGAATCCAGGCTGCATCACATCCAGCCATGAATGGGAGTCCAATAGGGCATCGCACAATTGGCCCAGTGTCGTCTCGGGTAGACCGTCATTGTAAATAAGAATTTGTTTTTTAACTGACTTTCCTAGTTTAAAAAATCTATATTTTAAACAACAATACCATAGAAATGGGAAGCACTCATGAGCCTATCCATTACTCAACGCACAGTGCCTTGGTGCTGGTACCCCCTTTACATAGCCTCGTTATTTTTGTGTTACTTTCTTTTTACTTTAGTTTATATTAGCAAATATTTAAAGAAAAATAAGAATTAAAACTGTTGGTTAAGTGCATGTAAGGAAGCATTCCATGGTAAGATCTACACCTATTGTATTCGGCGCATGTGACAAATTAACTTAGAATTGATTCTAATTTATCACATACAAGTGCTATAGTTCATCCCCGTGAAAGGAATATGTTGGTATCAATGACCGAAAGAAGAGGGAATATTCTCAAATATATGGAGATAGAATCACAGAGGGGTTTGATGAAAAGACCGGATGGATGTTTTTGATGATGGTACAACAAGGAGAGCATTATATGAAATAGGAGTGAAATATCCTGGTTAAAAAATAGGATCTACATCACAGAAGGTTTTCAGACAGAACTCAGTTCTTTGAACTCAGAATGCAGTTCTTTGCTTAGTGGTGTTTGGTTGAATGCGTCTGGAATTGTATCCCATGTTTCCTTTAAAAAGCTCCAGTTATTGTACTTCTCCAGATGGAAACGATGGTTTGTTAATAATTCATCTGCTTCGGTATAAAGCGTGTACATAAATCATCAGACATTAAAGGGCCCGGTTGTGGGAGTAATGAGAAATAGTCAGGATTCAGACATAATAGTCTTAAAATGCCTGATTATAGGAAGTGCTTTTACCCCTCTCAGAGGGCCCAGAATCATTTGGATTCATGTGTTATTAATCAGACAGACTGAGATCCGTGCCATGGAATGTTCAAACACCTTACTCCAATCCATCAAACCTTATGGACCTAACCGGACCCTCCCACCTCATCTACCCCACCAGTATCTCACACTCCCCTCCTCGTATATACTGCAGGTTTTACACTGGATTTCATGAACCGACTAAATCATCACTTTGAGGGCATCTTTGGTAAGTGTAATTAAAACTATTATATCTTATTTTAACAAGTTTCTAGGCATATGTGTATACCTTTGTATTTCACATATGAACACCTTATGTAAATGTGCTTGCCCCTTGATTCTTGCAGTAATTGTATGAATTCCCACAGTTGAAGGCTAAGGCTACACGGCTCTGACAGACACCGAAAGTGTCCAGAGATATACAGAGGGGTCCAAAATTGACAACCTTAATAAAGAAGAGCAAAAATGCTGAGATATTATGTATGCAAAGAAAATGGAAAATTATATTCTATTATATTTTGCACTAATATAATTGCTCAGAGAAAGAGATTTTGTTCAACAAGTAATAAAACAAATCTCAGAGGTAGGGCTCAAAATCATTGACACCCCTGTTTTCAATACCTCACCTTGCAAGGATAACGGCACTGAGCCTTTTTCTAAAATGTTGTATGAGTTGAAGAACACATTAGGAGGGATCTTAGACCATTCCTCCAAACATAATCTTTCCAGATCCTTTGTCTGCGCTATGGATTGCCGTCTTCAATTCAAACCACAGGAAATCAATGGGTTTGATGACAGGAAACTGAGATGGCCATTGCATAATGTTGATGTTGTGACCAATTAACCAATCTTGATACAACATTTTGAACAGAAATGCAATGGTTCATTGAATCAGTCTAAAACGTTGCACATTTACAGCTGCCATCTAGTGGACAAAATCTAAATTACACCTGGGCTGGAATAATACATTATAGCCTTTGTCTTGCGATTGAAAGATGATGCTACAAATCTTTTATCTTTTACCAGATCTATTGTGTTATATTCTCCTCCAATCCTTTCACATTTCCACAAATGTAAAAGTGTTTCCTTTCAAATTGTACCAAGAATATGCATATCATTGCTTCAGGGCCTGAGCTACAGGCAGTTAGATTTGGGTGTGATTTTAGACTAAAATTGGAAAAAAAGGGGGCAGATCCTTATGAGTTAACTAGGGCCCAGGACCAGTGGAAGCAAAATATCCCCATAACATCAAAGATCCAACAACAGACATATGAAATGTCTGCTCTACCTAAAATGACAAACAATTGAATGCAGCATTACCACAACAATGGAAGAGGCAAGTAGAAGGGGAAAAAAGTAAGGAACTTGTATGTCAGCCCTGTATTAAAGAACATAAATGGTTAAAGAAAAGTGTGATAAATAAAAACATATACCAATTTAATTTAAGGACCAAAAACTGACAACTGTGCCATATAAATTGCAAAATAGCAGGGAAGAGCTTTTCGATGTACCCATTCCATGGCACATGGTTTATGAATTGATATGCAAAACAACGCCAGATTCAAAACTTCAAAGTTTTCAGTATAAATTACTATATAACATTTTTGCACATAATAGAATGTTATATATATGTGGGATACAATCTTCCCAGCTCTGCAAATTCTGCTGTGAGGAGGCAGAGACATTAGATAATTTATTTTGGTATTGTCCATATGTAGCTCATTTTTGGTCACAGGTCCAGGAATGGCTGAAGAATTGCAACATTTGCCTAGAACTAACACTACAGATAGCGATACTGGGTGATTTGAAGAGCCATAGTCAATCAATCAATAATATAATAATGATTTTAGCTAAAATGTTTATTTTTCATTTACAATCTGTAGAAGCTATGAGAATAGGAAGGTTCAATTCTTTTGTGAAGCATCACAGCACAGTTGAAAAATATAGAAATCCAAAATGGATGTTGTTGAGAGACAGATGGGAGGTGTTGAGTGGAGCTGAAGGGTGGGACTAATAACAAGATAAACAATGTAGGGCATAAGGGATCTGTAGAATGTATATAGGTTCAGAGCTTTTGTGAAATAGCATAGTTACAAATAGAAATCAAACTGGATGGACATCAGAAATAGAGGAAGGACTAAGAACAAACAAGAGAGAACTATTGTAAAGTAGACTGTGTCTGTAGAGTGTGTATAAGATGTATGGATTGAAGGTAGAAGCAGAAGTGTTTATTAGTTCACTCCAATTGGGGGATCGGCGGTAGGGTTTGCGGGGATAATAATAAAGTTATATTCTTTAAAAAAGTATGTACAGTGCCTTGCGAAAGTATTCGGCCCCCTTGAACTTTGCGACCTTTTGCCACATTTCAGGCTTCAAACATAACTATATAAAACTGTATTTTTTTGTGAAGAATCAACAACAAGTGGGAAACAATCATGAAGTGGAACGACATTTATTGGATATTTCAAACTTTTTTAACAACTCAAAAACTGAAAAATTGTGGAAAGAACTGAAAACTGCTGTTCACAAATACTCTCCATCCAACCTCACTGAGCTCGAGCTGTTTTGCAAGGAGGAATGGGAAAAAAATTCAGTCTCTCGATGTGCAAAACTGATAGAGACATACCCCAAGCGACTTATGGCTGTAATCGCAGCAAAAGGTGGCGCTACAAAGTATTAACTTAAGGTGGCTGAATAATTTTGCACGCCCAATTTTTCAGTTTTTGATTTGTTAAAAAAGTTTAAACTATCCAATAAATGTTGTTCCACTTCATGATTGTGTCCCACTTGTTGTTGATTCTTCACAAAAAAATACAGTTTTATATCTTTATGTTTGAAGCCTGAAATGTGGCAAAAGGTCGCAAAGTTCAAGGGGGCCGAATACTTTCGCAAGGCACTGTATGTCTATATAGGTATGTGTATGTATATATGTGTATGTATGTATATATATATATATATATATACAATAACCCTAAGCACACATCACAATCCACAAAGAAATGGTTCAATTGGCCACAAAATCAACATTTTGTAATGGTCATCTCAGTATCTGACTTTGAAACCCATTGAAATCTTGTGGTTTGAATTGAAGAGGTAAACCCCTACGCGCATATTAAGGATATCAAGGATCTGTAAGGATTCTTTATGGAGGAATGGTCTAAAAACCCTCCCAATGTTTTTCACAACTCTTAAAACATAAAAAAAAGCTTATAGCTGTTATCCTCACGAGGTGAGATATTCATATTAAAAGGTTTTGAAAACAGGGATTACAATAATTGACACCTACCTTTTTGAGAATTTGATTTATCACTTGTTAAACACTCTTTCTCTGAGCAATTGAATTAGTATAAAATATAATTTCCCATTTTTTGGGAGCATACAATAACTCTATTTGAATTATTTATTTTATACAATCATTTTTGCTCATCTTTTTCAAGGGTGTCTAATTTCGAACCCCACAGTATATGTCTCATCTTTAGTGAGTCACATAGTATGCCTCCCAGTCTCTTCTGAAATAAACATATATCCTATGGGGTGGTCTTCATCTCTACTCTACTCTTCAGGCAGGCAGGAAGCTGAATACATTGGGGAGACAGACAGGTAGATCAAGGACTCATGTCCTCTCCCCAGGGAGATGCTTGGTGCTTGTTATGCTTACTACAACCAGGAAGGAGAGCGCTAGCCCCTGCATCACATAGTACTCGCAGTGTGTCGGAAAAGGAGTTGAATCCTGTGCTGAGAGCTGGGGCTGTGAGACTGTGGGAGTTGCAGCTGTAGCTGGTATACTAGTCGGAGTATATGCCAGGTAGGCATCAAGAAGCAGGCTGGCAGATCTTCCAGTGTGCCCCCCAGTGAGGTGCCAGTTAAGATTCCAGCATTCACAGACAGCTTGAGACCATTAAAATTTAAACTGGAGATAGTTACCTGTGCTCGGAAAACCATACTCTGGTCCTATTAACAGTACACTGCCGTGATAGGATGACAATTTCCTTTTGGTGTCGTTTGTTCTTTCAGTTAAGGAGAAAGGGGGTGAGGATTAGGACGTGGTGTGATTCTCACCATCTTCTCTGATGGAGAGAATATGATGGACAGGAGCTATCCCTTCTTTCTTTTCTCACCCTTTATTCCTTTCATTCTCTATCCTCAGTGAGGAACAAAAGTTCAACTATGTGAACCCATCCTTCCTCAACAGCCTTTGAAGAAAGTAAGCTAAACTATCTGCAAAGACACCGCCTGAGGATATTCTCAAACTTTTGTTTACTATAAAGATGATTGCTTTTTCTCCATGCCTTTTCCTGGAAGTCTTATATGGCCTTGCCTTTGAGAAAAGCACATCTAATGCCTAAATGCCATGCCACAATTCAAACCATTATACATAAGAGCATTTTGAACAAAGAAATAGTTATACAGTGGGGAGAACAAGTATTTTGATACACTGCCGATTTTGCAGGTTTTCCTACTTACAAAGCATGTAGAGGTCTATAATTTTTTATCATAGGTACACTTCAACTGTGAGAGACGGAATCTAAGACAAAATTCCAGAAAATCACATGGTATGATTTTTAAGTAATTAATTAGCATTTTATTGCATGACATAAGTATATGATACATCAGAAAAGCTGAACTTAATATTTGGTATAGAAACCTTTGTTTTGCAATTACAGAAATCATACGTTTCCTGTAGTTCTTAACCAGGTTTGCACATACTGCAGCAGGGATTTTGGCCCACTCCTCCATTCAGACCTTCTCCAGATCCTTCAGGTTTCGGGGCTGTCGCTGGGCAATACGGACATTCGGTTTCCGTTTTACAAAAATAATCACGTTTTGGTCATTTTTCCGCTGTCCCGGAAAATCCCACAATCATATTGCTATTGGACAAAACATCACGATTCACGACGGGGCCTTATCTCGAAAACTGAAAATATTTGGAAGCCGAAACTCGGTGAGCCTAGATTTGGCATAATGGGCAGTTGGCCCCGAACAAGATGGTGTCTAGGCCTCAACGGTTTTTGAGTTATGGCCATTTATCTGGGAATAAAGGTCCAAAATGAAAATAGAGAAATTATTTTTCCACTTCACGTCAAAGTCAAGGAGCCTCCGGTGTCAATAAAAAAAGAACCAGCCATTTATCTATTGTCATTTAAGAGAAATCGTACAATGACAGATTGGTGATGTTCACGGATAGGTGTTTTTTTTCCAACGGTTACAGATCCAGTTGCAGGGTATTCTTACGAATCTTTTTAAAGTGTGCTGCGGAGCTCTGCAAGATTTCTGTGATTTTCTATGATTTTCTGAAATAACACACACTCACTAAACCCTCCGTAAATAACTCAGTTATTAACGTAAAGACTTAAAACTCAGGATTCTGTAAATGCATACCCCAATCAGGATATGAGTTTATTTATAGCATCCTGTGCCAAACGGAAGTGCCTTAAATGGTGTCACAGTGGCAGTTTCCAAGGGTTAAAAAGGTCAGATCTTTTCAAAATTTCATATGTATGATTAGGCAACCCCCATAAACTGTAAGTCAGTCATTTCCAACAGATGTCAAAGAAAAGCTCTCTCACACACACACACACACACACACACACACACACACACACACACACACACACACACACACACACACACACACACACACACACACACACACACACACACACACACACACACACACACACACACACACACACACACACAACACACACACAGCAAGGATGGAGTGACAAAGTGCGGTGCTTAAAGACACACAAAGCCTACAATGGCATTTCCATATTCTCTAAGCCGTGCCAAGTTCAACAAGATGCCCCGCTTGACCGTAGCTCACTCGGTCTAAGCGCAGCGACCATTAGAATAGTAGGCCCAAAATGAAGCCTGTCCCACAACGTCATTTTCTTTTGGGTGACAGTGAGAGACCCGTTAGGGTGAGAAGCACATATCGACCTCAGGTACGTTCCTAAGGTCCTCCCGATCCGTGCAAGCCTAACCTTGACCGTGTGGCATTAACCCTTAACAGTTAAAAGAAGGTGTTTACTTCAAAGAGTTTGCATTGACTTCTCTCCCCATAGGAATACATTGCCTGCACCCCTAAATTCAACCTGAAGCCTATATGGGTTATGAATGGCATATGAAGCTGTCTTATATGACAGTCCATCAGAACACTATGAGGTCTACCTGTGTTGATTCTAAGCTTCCTGGAACAACCGGAAGTGGTTAAAATCACCCTAAAAGTGTTTATCCATACCCTGCTAGCAGTTTGATAGACATAGTGCATTCAACCCTGTGTAAATCAGTCAGTTCTTAACGTATGGACTTACAACTCAGGATTCTGTAAAAGCATACCCCAGTGAGGATGTGTCTTGACTTATAGCTTCCTGTGCCAACCGGAAGTCCCATAATTGGTGTCTCTTGGGCTCAGATCTTTCTGGTTTGAACCGAAGGCGTTGTGAATTTTGGGCCAGCTCTGAAGTATGTGATAGTTGGCTACTAAACGAGTTGGAAAAAGTGGGTTTAGTGTCAGTATCAGTTTGGTGTAAGAATGATATCTAATTGACTGATGGACAGTGACTTGCTGGTGACTCTTGTCCATTTGCAATATGTTTAAACAGTGAGGTACCATCACCAAAGTGACATTCTGAAATCAACCCCAACGAGCGATTGAGATTAACCAGAATCACTGCCCAGCCATCCCGAGTTCATCGGGCCAGTCAATTTCACATTCCTGCAGGATTTTTATAGCATGACAAATTCGTGATGGTACCTGCCCATTGAACCATATTGCAAATGCACAGTGACTTTGCAAAAGTAAGAAAACATAAACAAATGGAAATAATGAAATCATCATATTTTTATTTTTGGGTTACCAGTTGCACAACAATGCACGTGCATTTGCAATATGATTCAACAGTGAAAAAACATCACCAAATGGACATGATGAAGTCAAAACAACGAGCGATGGAAAGGAGCAACTATCACTGCCAGGCCATCCTGTGTCCATCAGGCCAGTCAATTTCGCATTCCTGCAGGATTTTTATAGCATGACAAATTTGTGATGGTACATGCCCATTGAACCATATTGCAAATGCACAGTGACTTTGCAAAAGTAAGAAAACATAAACAATTGGACATAATGAAATCACCATATTTGTATTTTTGGGTTACCAGTTGCACAACAATGCACATGCATTTGCAATATGATTCAACAGTGAAAAAACATCACCAAATGGACATGATGAAGTCAACGAGCGATGGAAAGGAGAGACTGTCACTGCCAGGCCATCCTGTGTTCATCAGGCCAGTCAATTTAGCATTTCTGCAGGATTTTTGAGCATGTCAAATTTCATATGGTAAATGCCCATTGAACCATATTGCAAATGCACATGCACTTGCAATATGATTCAACAGTGAAAAAACATCACAAAATGGACATGATGAAGTCAACACAACGAGCGATGGAAAGGAGCAACTATTACTTCCAGGCCATTCTGTGTTCATCAGGCCAGTCAATTTTGCATTTCTGCAGGATTTTTGAGCATGTCAAATTTCTTACGGCATTTGGCCCCCAAACAAGTGACTTTTGACTTTGACTTTTGACTTACTATGAAATCATATTGAAAATGGACAAAACATATTACTTATGCGCATGTAAAAAAATAAAAAATAAATGCTAATAAAATTGGTAAAAAGTATATTCATACAGTTCTTACACATGTGTAATTGACAAAAAATCCAAAGAATTTCGAAAAACGGGTCAGAAAGCACTTTTTTAAGGGGTGATAAGTTTTTGACAAAAAAATCATTTTTTCAAAATTTTGCTTTTGGATGTTGACTTGGGTTACATTTCCAATATGAAAAACCATGGTGGAGCATGTCAGGACCCGGTTACGAACAGCTCGTTCGGGTGGAGATAGGGAAAAGATCCGACCCCTGGGAGGGCAAGTGCCCGGAAACAGTTCGATGGGGCAATCATAAGGTCTATGGGGTGGTAGCATGGTGGCCCTCTGTTTGCTAAATACCAGTTTGAGGTCATGGTAACACTCGGGAACTCGGGTCAGGTCGATGGATTCTAAAGACTCGGGAGTAGAACTCGGGGAATTCGGGAAAATACAAGTAGCTTGGCACGTAGGACCCCACTTCTTGATAGTGCCCACAGACCAGTCGATGTGAGGGTTATGGCTGTGAAGCCAGGGGTATCCAAGGACGAGAGGGAACTCGGAACAGGAGATCAAATGAAAGTTCATCAATTCCTGGTGTTGTGAAACTGAAAGTCGCAAGGAGGTAGTGACATGAGTGACAAGTCCAGATCCCAAAGGGCTTCCATCCAATGTAGTAACCCTCATGGGGTCACTTAGAGGTTCAGAGGGAACGCCATTCTCCTTCGCCCAGACACCATCCATGAAGTTACCTGCGGCTCCAGAGTCTACCAAGGCTTGAAGGTGAAGCTTGTGGTTGTCCCAGGAAAGGGTGACTGGAATGAGCAGACGGGAGTTGGACGGATGGGAGGAGGTTATGTTTCCCGTTACAGTTCCCCCCGGTCTGTACGGGACAGAGCGTTTCCCTGGAGCCCGGGACACATGGAATGGAAATTGCCCGGTTTGCCGCAATATAGACAGCGTCGCTCCCTCATCCGGCGGTCTCTCTCAGCCTGGGAGATGCGTCCAATCTGCATGGGTTCCGGTGGAGCCAGCGAGGATAAAGGTGGGGACTCGGAGATGGGACTGATAGGGACTAGAGGTCTACGGTTGAGTTCTCTCTCTCTCAGACGCTGGTCAATGCGTGAGGCCAACTTGATCAGGGACTCGAGATTGTCCGGTGGTTTCCGAGTGGCCAGTTCATCTTGGATAGTGTCGGAAAAGCCTTTCAGAAAGCACACCGTGAGCGCCTCGTTGTTCCAGCCACTCGCTGCTGCCACCGTGCGGAACTGGATGGCATAGTCCGTCACGCTGCGCCGACCTTGGTGGAGAGTCAGGAGCTGTTTGGCTGAGTCAGGACCACTGCTTGGGCCTTGAAACACTCGTTTGAATTCCTCAGCAAAGGCAGAGTAGCTGGCACAGCAGGAACTATGGGCATCCCACACAGGAGTAGCCCAGGCCAGGGCTTTTTCCGACAGCAGGGTGATAATATATGCGATCTTAGACTGGTCGGTGGGGAACGACGAGGGTTGCAGCTCGAAGGAGAGAGAACATTGGGTGAGAAACCCTTTACAAGCACTTGGATCACCTGAGAACCGTTGGGGAGGTGGAAGACGAGGTTCAGCCAGAGGGTTAACTGCCATGGGTACGTGAATCTGAGGTACTGGGACGGGAACTGTTGCTGGGGTAAGTCGATCAGATATCTGCTTTATGGAAGTCAGCATCTCCGACAGAAGATGAGAATGTCTAGCCATTAAGGCCTCTTGCTGAACCATGGCGGCTTCGTGGCGTTGGACAGACTCCTGGTGGTGGGACAGCATGGCAACAAGGTCCTGGGAACTGGCTGCCTCTGGGTTCATTTTTGGCTCTGTGTTTCTGTCAGGACCCAGTTACGAACCCGGGTCTCCGGAGTGAGAAACAGTCACTTAACCAACTGAGCCACGAATAGTCGGCAGATCCCAGAAGATGAGGCAGACACAGCAGTACTTGAGACGGTGTATTTAATGAAGTAAAAAGTTAAGTTCTTCAGGAAAACATGTAACTCCACAACCTCAAAAGGAATCCTACAAGAACAAAGGTAATCCTCCAAGACAAAAAAGGTAAATCCACAAGGTGGAAGGTAAAGCACAAAAAGCATCAAAAGATACTCAAAAAACAAACAAACAAGAACAAAAAACAGAATATCAAAAGAGAGTCCACCGCGATCAACAAGAGTTCTCAGAGTACTAGGGCTGGGTGCTAACATACAAACACAGAGCAAAGAACAGAGGAAAACAAAGGGTTTAAATACAATCAGGGGAAACGAGGCACAGGTGCAAATAATAATGGAGATCAAGGGAAAACAAAAGGTCAAAAGGCACAATGGGGGCATCTAGTGACCAAAAACTGGAACAACCCTGTCCAAATCCTGACAGGAGCGGATTCGCCACCTGTTGGATTTTTAAAGTGTTACAACTGGCAATTGCCATATGACATTTGCAATACACTTTGCATGAATCAATGCCGAATTGGGTGGTATTGGACAATGTGTATATGGTTTGTCCCATGCCAATGACATGCCATTCATTTTTGTCCAATACAGGGGGGTATTCCCTTACTGAGGGAAGGAGGTTGTTGGCCAAGATCTCGCGATACATGGCCCCATCCATCCTCCCCTCAATACGGTGCAGTTGTCCTGTCCACTTTGCAGAAAAGCATCCACAAAGACTGATGTTTCCACCTCCATGCTTCACGGTTGGGAGGGTGTTCTTGGAGTTGTATTCATTCTTCTTCTTCCTCCAATCACAGCGAGTGGAGTTTAGACCAAAAAGCTCTATTTTTGTCTCATCAGACCACATGACCTTCTCACATTACTCCTCTGGGTCATCCAGATGGTCATTGGCAAACTTCAGATGGGCCTGGACATGCGCTGGCTTGAGCAGGGGGACCTTGCGTGCGCTGCAGGATTTTAATCCATGACACGTAGTGTGTTACTAATGGTTTTCTTTGAGACTGTGGTCCCAGCTCTCTTCAGGTCATTGACCAGGTCCTGCCGTGTAGTTCTGGGCTGATCCCTCACCTTCCTCATGATCATTGATGCCCCACAAGGTGAGATCTTGCATGGAGCCCCAGACCGAGGGTGATTGACCGCCATCTTGAACTTCTTCCATTTTCTAATAATTGTGCAAACAGTTGTTGCCTTCTCACCAAGCTGCTTGCCTATTGTCCTGTAGCCCATTCCAGTCTTGTGCAGGTCTACAATTGTATCCCTTATGTTCTTACACAGCTCTCTGGTCTTGGCCATTGTGGAGAGGTTGGAGTCTGTTTGATTGAGTGTGTGGACAAGTGTCTTTTATACAGGTAATGAGTTCAAACAGGTGCAGTTAATATAGGTAATGAGTGGACAACAGGAGGGCTTCTTAAAGAAAAACTAACAGGTCTGTGAGAGACGGAATTCTTACTGGTTGGTAGGTGATCAAATACTTATGTCATGCAATAAAATGCAAATTAATTACTTAAAAATCATACAATGTGATTTTCTGGATTTTTGTTTCAGATTCCGTCTCTCACAGTTGAAGTGTACCTATGATAAACATTACAGACCTCTTACAGACCTGCTTTGTAAGTAGGAAAACTTGCAAAATCGGCAGTGTATCAAATACTTGATCTCCCACTGTATATGTTGGTGGTTGAACAAAAGGTGTCTCCTAACAATCACCCTTTGAAAAGCCATAATGCATTCCAAGATAACTCTATCATCACCTTTGTGACAGTCTTCATCAAATCAGCAGCTGACCTAAAAGACCTAAATCCATCCAGCATATCTGTGATGTCATAATGTCTGCTGTTTTCATGACTCAGGATATGACCCAGATGCAGACAAAGGAGGCGGATAGTTTTGGTTATCATAATATTTATTATAATAAAGGAGCAGGCAAATGGCAGCTCGAGGGCAGGCAGAGTCAATCAGGGACAGAATGGCAGGCAAACTCAGGGTCAGGACAGGCAGAAAGTGTGACAGTACCCCCTCATCTCACTAGGGGCATCCTGCCCGGGTACATAGCTGGATGATCGGGGTGGCGGAACTCAGCGATGAAGGCTGGATCTGGGATGGTCCTAATGGGGACCCAGCACCTCTTCTCCGGGCCATAAACCTCCCAGTCAACCAGGTACTGGAATCCCACAGGAGGCACCTGGAAACAGAAGACAAAGGGCTGTGAGAGAGAGGTTTAAACCTAGACACATGGTAAGTTGGATGTATACAGAGGGTGCGGGGAAACAGAAGATAAACAGCGAATTCAGATGCTCCTGAATTATTTGGAGGCGAGGAGGTCGCCGTGGACGAGCATGTGTGGCCGGAAACAGGCCTCCTCTCCCTGCTGCGTTACTATAACCGCCCATCGATCCTTATAATCAAGGCTATGAGGGAGTCGAGGTCCATAGGAATCTCCCCATTTCAACTTTAATTCCTTCCAATAATCTGTGAAGGAAGTGGTCAAACAGGGACTCTGGGTTCCAGGCTCTCCCTGCGGCCAACTTGCGAAACTCTACCGCGTAGTCTGCCACACCACGGGAGTCTTGATGCAGCCAAAGTAGTCTTGATGCCGCCTCTCCCCAGGACACCTGAGAATCGAACAACTTCCTTACCTCCACAATGAAATCCTCCAGACTAAGGCAAACAGTGGATTGTTGCTCCCACACTGCCGTAGCCCAGATGAGCGTCCTCCCGGACATCAGTGTTATAATCCTCTTTAGGATCATACCCATTTTTTTTCCAATTTTCGCTTAGAAATGACATTCGCAAACCTAACTGCTTGTAGCTCAGTACCTGAGACAAGGATATGCATATTCTTGAAACCATTTGAAATGAAACACATTGAAGTTTTTGGAAATGTGAAATGAATTTAGGAGAATATCACATTAGATCTGGTCAAATATAATACAAAAAAGCATGCCTTTTTCATCATCTTTGAAATGCAAGAGAAAGGTCATACTTTCAGATAGGAGTCTAGGTGTAATTTAGGTTTTGGTCACCATATGGAAGCAGTGTGTGTGCCAAGTTTCAGACTGATCCAGGGAAGAATTACATTACCGCACAATATTTTGTATCAAGTCTGCCAGGAGTTTGCCCAAATGTTCTGAATTGGTCAAATGATACATTTTCAAATACATAACTATAGAGAACAAACATATATGCTATGGTAATAAAAAATGTAAGTTTACACACTCCCAGGAATGTCATTCATGATGGATGGATCATTAGCTTATTCACTAACTTTCACACATCTAGATGGCCGGACGGGTTGGGTGTGGAGCCAGAGACAGCAGTGGGGTCAAACTGTAGACACAATTCCTACATTTGAACATAATCTGGACTTTATCACGCCAAACCATGCTACATTGTATCTCTGTGACCCTCAAAATGACAAATCAGAGCAAGATTACTGAATGTAAGTACATTATTTACCTCCAGAGGTGAATGTATCAAACCAGTTGCTGTGATAAAAAAAAGTGTTGTTGTTGTGCACTCCTCAAAACAATAGCATGGTATGTTTTCACTGTGATAGCCACTGTTAATTCGACACTGGAGTTAGATTTGTATGGCTGCAGGGGCAGTATTGAATAGCTTGGATGAAAAGGTGCCCATTGTAAATGGCCAGCTCCTCAGTCATAGTTGCTAATATTTGCATAAAATTAATAGTATTGGATAGAAAACACTCTGAAGTTTCTAAAACGGTTTGGATTATGTCTGTGAGTATAACAGAACTCATATAGCAGGAAAAAACCTGAGAAATCCCACTTCCTGATTTTTTTTCTGAGATGGCAGATTTCCAACCAAGCTCTCATTGACAGCGAGATATGGATGAGTTTTCACTTCCTACACCTTCCACTAATGTCAACAGTCAATAGAACTTTGTCTGATGAATCTAAAGTGAAGGGGGGGTTGAATGACACAGGAAATGGTCACCACTGCCACGAGTTGACCATGCATTCACCAAGCGCATTCACAGGGGAAGGACTTGCATTCCACCGGTCATCTGAAGTCATTCTAATTCTCCGGTTGGAACGTTATTCAAGATATATGTAAACAACATTCTAAAGATTGATTCAGTACATCGTTTGACATGTTTCTACTGACTGTTACGGAACTTTTGGACATTTCGTCACGTTATAGTGGACGTGCTTTGTGACTTTGGAATTGTTTACCAAACGCGCTACCAAAGTAGCTAATTGGACATAAATAACAAACATTTTCGAACAAATCAAGCATTTATTGTGGACCAAAGATTTCTAGGACTGCATTCTGATGAAGTTCATCAAAGGTAATGAAACATGTATCATGTATTTTCTGGTTTCTGTTGACTCCAACATGGCGGCTAATTTGGCTTCTGAGCGCCATCTCAGATTATTGAATGTGTTGCTGTTTCCGTAAACTTTTTTTGAAATCTGACACAGCGGTTGCATTAAGGAGAGGTATATATATTTATATGCCATTTAGCAGACGCTTTTATCCAAAGCGACTTACAGTCATGTGTGCATACATTCTATGTATGGGTGGTCCCGGGGATCGAACCCACTACCCTGGCGTTACAAGCGCCATGCTCTACCAACTGAGCTACAGAAGGACCACATATAGGACATCATATATAATTGTATTATCATCTACATTTATGATTTATGATGAGTATTTCTGTTGAAACGATGTGGCTATGCAAAATCACTTGATGTTTTTGGAACTAGTGAATCTAATGTGCCAATGTAAACTCAGATTTTCTTTATATAAATATGAACTTTATCAAACAAAACATGCATGTCCTATGAGTGTCATCTGATGAAGATAATTCAAGGTTAGTGATTACTTTTATCTTTATTTCTGCTTTTTGTGAATGCTATATTTCGCTGGAAAATGGCTGTGCTTATTGTGGTTTGGTGGAGACCTAACATAATCGTTTGTAGTGCTTTCGCTGAAAAGGCTATTTGAAATCGAACACTTTGGTGGGATTAACAACAAGATTACCTTTAAAATGATATAAGACGTATGTATGTTTTAGGAATTGTAATTATGAGATTTCTGTGGTTTGAATTTGGCGCCCTCTATTTTCACTGGTAGTTGTCATATCGATCCCGGTATTGGGATTGCAGCAATAACAATAACTTGTTATGGCTGCAATTCCGATATCTGGATAAGTGTCATCAACAACCGCTGAATAGCATAGCGCTACATTCAATAAATATTACTACAAATATTTATATTCATGAAATCACAAGTGCAATATAGGAAAACACAGCTTAGCCTTTTATTAATCCACCTGTCATGTCAGATTTGAAATTATGCTTTTCAGATAAAGCAATCCAAGCGTTTGCGTAAGTAAATCAATCTCACTGCAAAACATGAGGTACACTTAGCATCAGGAAGCTTGGTCAAGAAAATCAGAAAAGCAATCAAATTAATCGTTTACCTTTGATGATCTTCGGATGTTTTCACTCAGGAGACTCCCAGTTACACAACAAATGTTACGTTTGTTCCATAAAGATGATTTTTATATCCAAAATACCTCCGTTTGTTTGTCGCGTTGTCCAGAAATCCACAGGAAAGAGCGGCAAAGAACAATAGTTTCCATAATGTCCACAGAAACATGTCAAACGTTTTTTATAATCAATCCTCAGGTTGTTTTTAAAATACTGTATATAATCAATAATATATCAACCTCAAATGTCTTTCACAGTAGGAGAGGGGAAAACAATGGCTGTCCAAAAACTGTTGCGCGAGCAAAACTCATGTGACCACTTGACGCGATGTTATCGTTCTGGCTCATTTTTCAAAATAAAAGCCTGAAACTATGTCTGAAGACTGTTGTTGACACCTTGAGGAAGCAATAGGAAAAGGAATCTGGTTCATATCCCTTTAAATCCAGCAAAGGGATGCTATGGAACATGGAGTTTTCAAAATAGAAGCCACTTCCTATTTTGATTATCCTCAGAGTTTCACCTGCAATATCAGTTCTGTTATACTCACAGACAATATTTTGACAGTTTTGGAAACGTTAGAGTGTTTTCTATCCAATACTAATAATATGCATATATTATCAACTGAGACTGAGGAGCTGGCCGTTTACAATGGGCACCTTTTCATCCAAGCTACTCAATACTGCCCCTGCAGCCATAAAAAGATAACAACAAGTTAAACTGTATTCCCATATAAGACATGTCTATGCCCCTGAAAGTTGGGTGTTGTATACAATGTCATTCTCGTCACATTAGCGCACATTAGCAACAGCCGTCCCTGGTTTAGCGACACCCATCCCGTGTGGATAAGATACACTATCTTTGAACGATCCAAAGGAAGTGAAGAGGGCTGTAGCTCAAAGATGAGGGAACACTGGGATCCCCAGCATAGCGCTCCAGAGGAGGTATGTGGTGTTCATGGGAAGCCAGGGTAGACTGGGGAGAAACACAGCTGGTAGAGGAGTTACTGGGAGTCTGGAAGGTTACTGTTGTGGCTTGCTGCCTAGTAGATAGTCCGCAGAATTGTTCCAACAATGCATTGAAGGCATGGTCATGGCGTTCCGCCAAAGTATGGAGTCTCTCCACAAGGTTATGAAGTAACTCCTCATGTCTTCCAATGGTGACTCCTTGGAGGGAGACAGCATTGTGGAGCTTGTCCGAGTCTGCTGGGTCAGTCATGGCCAGTTTGTACAATCACGACTCAGGATATGTCCCAGATGCAGACACAGGAGGCGGATAGTTCAGGTTCTCAGAATATTTATTATAACAAAGGGGCAGGCAGAGGTTCATAATCCAAAGCAGATTCAATCAGTGACAGAACAGCAGGCAGGCTCAGGACAGGCAGAAAGGTCAAAACCGGGAAGACTAGAAAACAAAACTTGAGAATACTAGACTAGAAAACTAGACAAACTGGCAACAGACAAACAGAAAACGCAGGTATAAATACACAGAGGATAATTGGGAAATATAGAAGACAACTGGTGGGGGTTGGAGACGAGCACAAGACCGGTGAAACAGATCAGGGTGTGACAGCTGTAGATAATGGGAGGATGTGTGTGATGAATATAGGAAGGATAACTTTCCACCACACTACTCCAAGTGTTTATTATTGCCTTTGTGCCTGTGTGCCATACACATTCCCCTCTTTCTAAACATGAACAATGATGTCATCTGTCATTTATTGTCTTGGGCTTGACACATGCTCCCATATGAGGATAGCAAGGTCAAGCTACCTGTAATGGCATGTTCGTGCATGAGTCAGTGGTGTGTGTGTGTGTGTGTGTGTGTGTGTGTGTGTGTGTGTGTGTGTGTGTGTGTGTGTGTGTGTGTGTGTGTGTGTGTGTGTGTGTGTGTGTGTGTGTGTGTGTGTGTGTGTGTGTGTGTGTGTGTGTGTGTGTGTGTGTGTGTGTGTGTGTGTGTGTGTGTGTGTGTGTGTGTGGGTGTGTTTTTTATTTTTCTCAATGTTTGTTACCCTGCCCAGTGAAATGGTAGAATGGAACATTGTATATCTCCCCATCTTAAGGCAAGCCTGGAGGAAAAACCTCCCAGCTCATAAGACAATAATGTCAGGTCTTCCAATGTCAGCATTTGTCTTTAACTTCTCAAAGAGCCCTGAAGCAAAGCATTAGTAAGAAGTGCTTATATTGAAAAGTATACCTGCATTGTATTTTCCTTTATGTAGAAAAATAAACCTGCCTGCTTATTATGTTGCCTGCAAAGTTTATCCTCTCACATCCTCAACAGTAAATAAATTAGCATGACTCATTCATTTCTCTTTTTGCAATCACGAAGGGCTCTATTCAATCTGTAAAACTGAAGAGTTGCAGATTCTGAGATAGACACAAAAAAAATCTTCACACATTAGCCAGCTTAACTGCATCAAATGCTCAACCTCCAAATGAGTATGAGGGGAGAGTTTATTTACAATTCTTACAAGCTGGTTTTAACTGGCCTGTAGTTTATTCTTTAGATGTTTGGGGCTGCTGGTGAACCATGATGTGCAGGCATAATCAAAGTGACATTGGACTAGCCCACTTGCCAAAGTCTTTAGGCTGTACTGTACTATACTGTAGATAGGTTTCCATCCAATTCGCAACAGATCTTTATACAAATATTTAACTTTAAATCTGCATAAAAAAACAACTATCATCAGAGTTGTTTCCATCAAATTGACTTGTTGTGGATAAAAGTTTGTACATAAAAACATAGTGCACAAAAATAACTTTTGCGGTTATTAAATTCCCATTTACCAAATAAAAAAACAAGTTAAATGGGTTTCCATTGCTTTTTCAACTCTAGGCCTAATGATGGTTGTCTCACAGAAAATGAAGAATGTGCCAAATCTGGAATTGGCACGTCTGCTCTATGCTCATACACTGCTGGTATAGCCTACATGATGAGGTTATTATGTACAAAAGAGCAAGTTCATTTTTACTTGTCAAACCACAGCCAAGCATCGATCATTATGTCACCAGAATAAGACCCTTGATATTTATTGAAAAGAACATCGAGCTCATCACCGTGCACTTTCACCACTCCTGGAATAATATTTTGGATGAATGTGCGCATGCTTACAGGGACTGACACCTGCCTTTGCAACTGGATCCTGGACTTCCTGATGGGAAGCCCCCAGGTGGTGAGGGTATGCAAGAACACATCCACCACACATCCTCAGGGGTGCATGTATAGCCGCGCATGACTCCAACACCATCATTAAGTTTGCCGAAGACACAGTGGTAGACAACAACGAAAAGACCAGAGACCTGGCAGTGTGGTGCCAGAACAACAACTTCTCCCTCAATGTTAGCAAAACAGAGGAGCTGAGGAGCCATCATTTCACATTGCTCTCAGATCCTCAATGTTACACAGCTGCACCATTGAGAGCATCTTGAGGAATGGCAGCAGATTTACGGGCGCCCAACCAATTGTGATAGGTCTTTTTTTTCACGATATTTGTAAATCATTTTGCACATAATGTTTCTGCAATCATATCTTAAGGCAGAAAAGTGCTTCCGCATATCAGGCCAGCGATCACTCACCTCATCTGTACACAAAAGAGGACGCAAGTATAAACACCATGGGACCACACAGCTGTCATACCGCTCAGGAAGGAGACGCATTCTGTCTCCTAGAGATTAACGTACTTTGGTGCGAAAAGTGCAAATCAATCCCAGAACAACAGCAAAGGAACATGTGAAGATGCTGGAGGAAACAGGTACAGATGTATCTATATCCACAGTAAAACAAGTCCTAAATAGACATATCCTGAAAGGCCGCTCAGCAAGGAAGAAGCCACGGCTCCAAAACTGCCATAAAAAAGAGAGACTACGGTTTGCAACAGCACATGGGGACAAAGATCTTGCTTTTTGGCATAATGTCCTCTGGTCTGATGAAACAAGCATACTTCCAAAGTTGTGGCAAAATGGCTTATGGACAACAAAGTCAAGGTATTGGAGTGGCCATCACAAAGCCCTGACCTCAATCCTATAGACAATTTGTGGGCAGAACTGAAAAGTGTGTGCGAGCAAGGTGGCCTATCTGAGTCAGTTACACCAGCTCTGTCAGGAGGAATGAGCCAAAATTCACCCAACTTATTGTAGCTAGCTTGTGGAAGGCTTCCCAAAATGTTTGACCCAAGTTAAACAATGCAAAGGCAATGATACAAAATACTAATTGAGGGAATGTAAACGTCTGACCCACAGGGAATGTGATGAAAGATATTAAACCTGGAATTAACCTCTAGTGACACCCCATCCCGCGTCCGGGAGCGTAATCATCGCCTGACAGTAATTAGCATAACGCAATGGACATAAATATCCCTAGAAAATATTCCTATTCATGAAAATCACAAATGAAATATATTGAGACACAGTTTAGCCTTTTGTTAATCACCCTGTCATCTCAGATTTTCAAAATATGCTTTACAGCCAAAGCTAGACAAGCATGTGTAAGTTTATCGATAGCCTAGCATAGCATTTTGTCCAGCTAGCAGCAGGTAACTTGGTCACGAAAATCAGAAAAGCAATCAAATTGAATCGTTTACCTTTGATGAGCTTCGAATGTTTTCACTCACAAGACTCCCAGTTAGATAGCAAATGTTCCTTTTTTCCAAAAATATAGTTTTTGTAGGCGAAATAGCTCCATTTGTTCTTCATGTTTGGCTGAGAAATCGCCCGGAAATTGCAGTCACGAAAACGGCAAAAAGTATTCCAAATTAGCTCCATAATATCGACAGAAACATGGCATTGTGACATAGTTTTACACATTTATGTTGAAGAATACACGTAAGCGGCTACATTGCACAAGTGGTCACCTGATGCTGCCAGAGAGATTCTCGCGTAAAATACAGAGGTAGCCATTACTCCAATCGGTCCTACTGAAAAACAAATTGTCCCGATGGATATATTATCGAATAGATATTTGAAAACCACCTTGAGGATTGATTATAAACATGTCCCCAATGCACTAGACGACCAGTTCCTATAGCCTTTAGCCATACACTTATCCTACTTCTCCTCTGTTCCGCTGGTGATGTAGAGACTAACCCAGGCCCTGTAGCGCCCAGTTCCACCCCTATTCCTCAGGAGCTATCATTTGTTGAATTCTGTAACTGTAAAAGCCTTGGGTTCATGCATGTTAACATCAAAGCCTCCTCACAAAGTGTGTTTTATTCACTGCTTTAGCACACTCCGCCAACCCTGATATTTTAGCCGTGTCAGAATCCTGGGTTAGGAAGGCCACCAAAAATTCAGAAATTTCCATCCCCAAATACAACAATTTTTGACAAGAGAACTGCCAAAGGGGTGGAGTTGCAAACTTCTACAGAGATAGCCTGTAGAGTTCTGTCACGCTATCCAAGTCATGCTATCCAGGTCTTTGCCCAAACAGTTCGAGCTTCTACTCTTAAAGAACTAAGAATAGATATAACCCTTGGTTCACTCCAGACCTGACTGTCCTTGACCAGCACAAAAAGATTCTGTGGCATACTGCATTAGCACCAAATAACCCCCGTGATATGCAAACTTTTCAGGGAAGTTAGGAACCAATATACACAGGCAGTTAGGAAAGCAAAGGCCAGCTTTTTAAACAGAAATTTGCATTGTGTATCACAAACTCCAAAAAGTTCTGGGACACTGTAAAGTCCATGGAGAATAAGAGCACATCCTCCCAGTTGCCCACTGCACTGAGGCTTGGAAACATTGTGCCCACCGATAAATCTACAATAATCAAGAATTTCAACAAGCATTTTTCTACGGTTGGCCATGCTTTCCACCTGGCTACCCCTACCCCAGTCAACAGCTCTGCACCCCCCACAACAACTTGCCCAAGCCTCCCCCATTTCTCATTCACCCAAATCCAGATAGCTGATGTTCTGAAAGAGCTGCAAAATCTGGACCCCAACAATTCAGCTGGGCTAGACAATCTGGACCCGCTCTTTCTAAAATTAGCCGCCGCAATAATTGCAACCCCTATTACTAGCCTGTTCAACCTCTCTTACGTATTGTCTGAGATCCCTAAAAATTGTAAAGCTACCGCAAAACTCTAGACCCAAACTGTTACAGTCCTGTATTTATCCTACTCTTCCTTTCTAAAGTCTTTGAAAGCTGAGTTAACAAACAGATCACCGACCATTTCGAATCCCACTGTACCTTCTCCGCTATGTAACCTGGTTTCTGAGCTGGTCAAGGATGCACCTCAGCCACACTCAAGGTCCTAAACGATATCATAACTACAATCATTAAAGGTAATACTGTGCAGCCGTCTTCATCGACCTGGCCAAGGCTTCCGACTCTGTCAATCACCACATTCTTATCGGCAGACTCAACAGCTTTCTTTTCTCAAATGACTGCCTCGCCTGGTACACAAACTACTTCTCCGATAGAGTTCAGTGTGTCAAATCGGAGGGCCTGTTGTCCGGACCTCTGGCAGTCTCTATGGGGGTGCCACAGAGTTCATTCCTCGGGCAGACTATTTTCTCTGTATATATCAATGATGTCACTCTTGCTGCGAGTGATTCTTTGATCCACCTCTACGCAGACGACACCATTCTGTATACTTCTGGCCCTCTTTGGACACTTTTAACTTCTTTGGGCTGGGGGCAGTATTGAGTAGCTTGGATGAATAAGGTGACCAGAGTAAACTGTATGCTACTCAGGCCCAGTTGCTAATGTATGCATATTATTAGTAGTATTGGATAGAAAACACTCTGAGGTTTCTAAAATTGTTTGAATGATGTCTGTGAGTATAACAAAACCTGAGAGAAAATCCAACCAGGAAGTGGGAAATCTGAGGTTTGTAGTTTTTCAACTCTTGACTTATCGAATACACAGTGCCTATTGGGTCAAATTGCACTTCCCAAGGTTTCCACTAGATGCCAACAGTCTTTAGAACCTTGTTTGATGCTTCTACTGTCAAGTGGGGGCGAATGAGAGGGGAATGAGTCAGAGGTCTGCCAGAGAGCCACGAGCTGGTGACATGCGTTCACGTGAGAGTTAGCTTGAGTTCCATTGCATTTCTGAAGACAAAGGAATTCTCCGGTTGGAACATTATTGAAGATTTATGTTAAAAACATCCTAAAGATTGATTCTATACATCGTTTCACATGTTTCTTGGAACTTTTTGACTTTTCGTCTGCTCCTAGTGATGGCACTTCATGAATTTGGATTACGGGGATAAACGCGCAAACAAAAAGGAGGTATTTGGACATAAATGATGGACATTATCGAACAAAACTAACATTTATTGTGGAACTGGGATTCGTGGGAGTGCATTCTGATGAAGATCATCAAAGGTAAGTGAATATTTATAATGCAATTTCTGACTTCTGTTGACTACACAACATGGCGGATATCTGTTTGGGTTGTTTTGGTCTCTGAGCGCCGTACTCAGATTATAGCATGGTGTGCTTTTTCCGTAACGTTTTTTTAAAAATCTGACACAGCGGTTGCATTAAGGAGAAGTGTATCTATAATTCCGGACAAAATAGTTGTGTCTTTTATCAATATTTATTATGAGTATTTCTGTAAATTGATGTGGCTCTCTCCAAAATCATTGGATGTTATGGAACTACTGAACATAACGCGCCAACGTAAAATGAGATGTTTTAATATAAATATTAACTTTATCGAACAAAACATACATGTATTGTGTAACATGAAGTCCTATAAGTGTCATCTGATGAAGATCATCAAAGGTTAGTGATTAATTTATCTCTATTTCTGGTTTTTGTGACTCCTCTCTTTGGCTGGAAAATGTTTTTCTGTGACTTGGCTCTGACCTAACATAATCATTTGGTTTGCTTTCGCTTTAAAGCCTTTTTGAAATCAGACACTGTGGTGGGATTAACAAGAAGTGTCTCTTTAAAACGGTGTGAAATACTTGCACAGTATGTTTGAGGAATTGTAATTATGGGATTTCTGTTGTTTTGAATTTGGCGCCCTGCACTTTCACTGGCTGTTGTCATATCGATCCCGTTAGCGGGATCTCAGCCCAAAGAGGTTTTAACAAACCTCCAGACGAGCTTCAATGCCATTCAACACTCCTTCTGTGCCCTTCAACTGCTCTTAAATGCAAGTAAAACTAAATGCATTCTCTTCAACTGATCGTTGCCCAAAACCCGGCCGCCCGACTAGCATCACTACTCTGGACGGTTCGGACTTAGAATATGTGGACAACTAGAAATACCTCGGTGTCTGGTTAGACTGTAAACTCTCCTTCTAGACTCATATCTCCAATCCAAAATTAAAGCTAGAATCGACTTCCTAATTCGCAAACCTATTTCGCAAACCTCCTTCACTCATGCTGCCAAACATACCCTCTTAAAACTGATTATCCTACCGATCCTTGACTTTGGCGATGTCATTTACAAAATAGCCTACAACACTCTACTCAGAAAATTGGATGTAGTCTATCACAGTGCCATCCGTTTTGTCACCAAAGCCCCATATACTACCCACCGCTGTGACCTGTATGCTCTCATTGGCTGGCCCTCGCTTCATAATTGTCGCCAAATCCACTGGCTCCAGGTCATCTATAAGCCTTTGCTTGGTATACCCCCACGTTATCTCAGCTCACTGGTCACCTTGCCGCACCCACCCGTAGCACGCGCTCCAGCAGGTATATTTCACTGGTCATCCCCAAAGCCATCTCCTGCTTTGGCCGCCTTTCCTTCCAGTTCTCTGCTGCTAATGACTGGAATGAATTGCAATAATCACTGAAGCTGGAGTCTCATATCTCCCTCACTAACTTTAAATATAAGTTGTCAGAGCAGCGTACCGATCATTGCACATGTACATAGTACATCTGTAAATAGCCCACCCAGCTATCTCATTCCCTTATTGTTAATTATTTTGTTGCTGTTTTGCACCCCAGTATCTCTACTTGCACATTCATCTCCTTCACATCTATCACCCCAGTGTTTAATTGTAATTATTTCACCACTATGACCTGTTTATTGCCTTACCTCCCTAATCTTACTACATTTGCCAATACTGTATATAGACTTTTCTATTGTGTTATTGACAGAATGTTTTTTATTCAATGTGTAACCTTGTGTTGTTTGTGTTGCACTGCTTTGCTTTATCTTGGCCAGGGGGTGGTTGTAAATAAGAACTTGTTCTCAACTGGCCTACATGGTTAAATAAAGGTGAAATAAAAAACAAAACTGTTCCTTCATGCGCAATGATAGAGGTATTCCTATTTGTTCTTCTGGATTTATAAAGACAATTAAATAAGCATTGAGTGCTTTTATGTTGGATACGATTGCTAGTTAGCCTATTAGAGATCTGAACAAATGATCCACCTAGCTGAGCTTTGTTAGAGCGCCACTGACAGAACAAAGGAATATGCAAAGTATTATGTTTGTGGCTATATGAGAAGTGTATGATGATAAGGGTAACTGTAATGCATGTATTATGTTGAGTGTCTATTTTGTATAGAGCAGTACTGTGTGTCTAAGACAATTTTCACCTTGGGCCATTCAAGTGTGTCTTGTCCTATCATACCACAATTGTTGCTATGAATGGTGGATAGAGGGCAGGATAGACAGTTTTCCCTGTAGACCTATGGTATAGTAAAAGTTGGAAAAGCATAGTATATATTGGAAGAACAAACACTTTGATATAGGGGAGGTGCATGCAAGCACACGAGGACATTTGCCTAGGATGGAAGGCATATAGTAAAACCTGCAAAAGAGCGAATGTAAACCAGGGAAAAAACACACTACTGTCCCCTGTGCCCAATAAAAAAAATACAATACCCTCTCCCTACAGTCCATTTTGAACTGTCTATAACAAGGACATTCTACAGCCATCAAATTCCTGTTTGAAGAGAAAAGACCAATTTGGAGACAAATTGTTACTGTCTGAATGTAACCAGACTGAGAAAGGTTGGGACAGTTCCATTGTAGGCGAGCAAGAATCTAGAATTCCATTTTGATGAGCAATTTCCTGTGACTATGATAAAATGGTGAAAAAGCATCCTGAGACGTCAGCTCAAGAGTACTAAGGTACTTTGTTGTTTAATAATGACTAAACTTTTTTTGAAATCCCAGTGAGAAAATGATAGCTAAAAGTGCACAAACGCAAGCAGAAAAATGTTGTGCAATTCCACATCACTCCTATTTTCCATCATAACATTGCATCAAAGATAGGCTTTTGGTTGCTTAGAGATAGTGTATCTAGAACCTAAAATGGATATCTGGCGGTCTCCATAGTATAACCGTTTGAATAACCCTTTTTGGTGCCAGGTAGAACCCTTTTAAGTTAATGAAAAGCACTTTCCACAGAGGATTGTACATTGAACTAAAAAGGGTTTTATCTGGAACCAAAAAGGGTTATCCTATGGGGACAGCCAAACACTTTTGGGACCTTTTTTTTATAAGAGTGTAGGAAGAATAAGAGGGTAAGAGGGTGAATTTGAGCTAACTTAGCTTTATAACATTTATAAGTACTATTCATCTCAGACATATTTGTTTTAGCTAGGGCATTATGCAACTCTGATTATGTAAACCCTCTGAGCACCCTGATAAATCTGGGCTCCTCTTGAGGACATTATGCTTTATTGCCACCCTCTCCTTTGTCTGGCTGATGGATTAGATTGGTGGATTTATGCACAAGTGCATTATAAATCATGAAATGGCCCTCTTTAGGGGCATTAATCAGTGCTTACGCTGTTTTCTCAGAGGCCTAACTGGGTGGATATTAGTGAAGAAACTAACCTGAAATAGCATGTATGGAGACAAATGTCTGTTCTGAGGTAAGTCTTCTTATCTTTTATGTTACCTAGAGAGTACAATAGATGATGATGTGATTATACTGAAGTAAATTCTTACAAAAGTACTTTATTAAAAACAAAAATAATAATGAAATAATATGAATATGAATAATGTAATGGGCAACAATGATTTACATGTTGACGTAACATTTGAATCAATATTTTATTTTATACGATATATTTAGCTTGTGAATCTTTGCAGAACAAAATGAGCTGTTCCATAATGCCAATACTATGATCAGCTTTGATTTCGCTTGTTCACATGGAGACGTTCCCCGGCAGTCTCACCACTATTCAGAATGCCATCCCAGCTAAATCGATTTCTCTGTGGGTCCAAAATCTGTATTTAACCTGGCTAAGACCCAGGTTCACGGCCCAGGACCCAGCTCCTATAGCCTGGCCGCAGTGTCCTACATAACATGCCATTTAGAACACATCCACACCTTTATTCTCTCGTTTAAAGACAAACTGCCATAACAGCAGAATACACCACTGTTGGAACCACCCGTCAGCTGTCTCTTTGTTGCCTTTGTACTTGGTGTGCATCCCAAATGGCACCATATTCCCTATAAGGTGTACTACTTGGTCAAAAGTAGTGCACTATATATGGAATAGGGTGGCATTTGGGACGCATGTTTGGTCTTTGTACGGCCATGTGTGGTGGATATTTAGTTTGGCAGGTCAGCTTCATGTTTTCCCACAGACAGACAGACCATCCAAGGAAGATAAAATAGTGAGCTCCTCTGCCAAGGCTTAAGCCCAAATGTCCATGACCGTGTTTAAAGTAAGAACATGCAAAGAACTCTCTCCTTTCTGGCTGGGGTGTTTGTTATACTTTTTGTGGTTTAATGGTCAATGGATACGGCTGGAATTTCCATGAGAAAGGAAAAGAGAGTGCAGCTCTCAGTCTCTGCAACAGTGGAAAGTTTTAAACCATGACTTGTTTGTGGTCTTGTTAAGTAGCTAGAAGGAGAAGGGCAAATGTTGAAGTACTTAAAATATGTCAGAAATACAAATTTAAAGAGATTTTCTACTACATGGAGTATAACAGGATGAATGTGTTGTTACCAGGCCTACTACACACCAAGTTAAATTGGACCCCAGCAATTTTAAATTGAGTCAAATTTTTGGGAAATTCTGAAGGTTAATACGTTCAAAGTTAAGCTTTATAAATTATTAATGTCAATGATATGGTATCGGGCATTTCTTTGTCACACCGGGGTCATAACATCAGTTGGAAAAGCAAAGCCCTCGAGTCAATACTTTCAATTCCAATTGATTCAGCCACGCCCCCTTTCCCACATGTACACATAGCAGGAAGTAGGGGTGCGACAGGTGCGGCCGCACTTTCTGGTCTGAGCACTTTTAAAGTTCAGATGGGTTCAATTGAATAGTAACTGAAATGTGAACATTGACTATAGGTCTTTTAACTCTCAGGTAGCCTAGTATAATATTAACTCCTGTATAATTAAGTATTTCTTGTGGTAAAATTATGATCCAAATGTTAATTTTGTGAAAAAAAATATTACCTTTATTTAACTAGGCAAGTCAGTTAAGAACAAAATCTTATTTTCAAAGACGGCCTGTTCAGTGGCAGAAGGACAGATTTGTACCTTATCAGATCGGGGGTTTGAACTTGCAACCTTCTGGTTACTAGGCTACCCTGCCGCCCCCTTGTCTTGGGAATAGATGTGGAGAAATATGATTTCTTTCTTTCAATGTCTCTTGTCTCTTGACACAATGTGAATGTGCATTTAGGGACTGTGCATCTTTTTCAGCAATATATAAGCTGACAGTAGGCTATTTCAACCACAAGAAAATGTACATCCAAGACGAAATTAAGTCTTATCATCATCATGTTGGATCATTTTCACAGCTTTCAATTTCTTTAAAAGCGGTGAAACTGATGTTATTTTGTTTTGCATTTTCTCATGGGTCCCTAAACTTCCTCACTCCACGAGTGAGGCAGATATGAAAGAGTGACCTTTACTTTACTGAGGTCAACTAGATTATTGATGCATTCATTTTATCGATTGTTGACATTATTCTGGTGAGCAATGCTTTATTAAATGTTCTAGGGCAACAAGTAATGATAGAAGAGAAGCTACATGTATGTCATTATAGACTAGGTTGACTAACAAATAGCCAACCAAATGTCAGAAATTCAAAGCAGGTTTGGGTAAAGAAAAAAGGTGCTTCTACGCAGGGATCCGTGGTAGTGCTGACAGGAAGCTGCTGCTAGATGTTGGATATCTCTGAATCTCATAAGTCACAGAGAGAGAGAGAGAGAGAGAGAGAGAGAGAGAGAGAGAGAGAGAGAGAGAGAGATTCCTTAGCTGTCTCTCAACATGCATATAGATGTGCCAAATTCCTTAAAGCCAACATATCTTGCATGCCCTCATATACACACATTAAATGCACATATCCCCTACTGCTTAGGAACCACAATCAAAAGCCTTCAGACCAGACTGGACATTTGATAAATATTAGCCCAGTTCCACGCTGTTCTCTGAACTCCACTGTAGATCCATATGTGTTTATTTCTCTTCATATTAATTTGTGTTGATTTTGAAAATATTTCCTCTCTCTGGTTTTGCCTCCTGCTGGGTCTGGTTATTTTTGGGGTCTGCACACTGTGAGGGTGAAGGCTGAATCCCAAATGGGACCTGGTCAAAAGTAGTGCACTAAATAGGAATTGGGTGCCATTTGGGACGCAGTTCAAGGCTCCACTCCCCAGCCTGCCATGTCTGTCAATCTCTTAAAGAAAGACACACACACAGACGAAAGTACACATTTGCCCACACACACACACACTGTGCTCACTCACACCCTCTTTCCCTGAACCCTTGACTCCTCTCTTCTTGAGGGATTCAACTTTTTCACAGACCCTTTTATCACGCTGTAAGGTTGAGCAACAACTAATAACCAACATCGACCGGACGCTGAATAACAGTAGGTTGATGCTTTCTGGCTTGTAAGAATGGATGCCTTAGAAGGAAGTCAATGGAGCATACTCAGAATCCTAATCATGCACTTTTCTTCCCATGGTCAGACCGCGACCCTGACTCAGTTCAGAGGTTTATGAATGGAAGGTAAAATCCATACCAACACCTTGCTTTCCCTAACATATCATCAGTCTGTCTATGAACTCTGCAACTAAAGAGAGAATACTGGATGAAGCACAATGTGGTGGAATTTCACCGGTTTACATTAACTGGCTGTCCTCTCCATGACTAGAGACGTGGTGCGTGACTGCCCATAGAACAGCCTGTTCTTTCTCTCCACTTTAACATACCTGTACACACACACACTCCTTTCACGCACTCTTGATTAATAAACTGAGATTGTACACACACACACACACACACACACACACACACACACACACACACACACACACACACACACACACACACACACACACACACACACACACACACACACACACACACACACACACACAAATGCACGCACGCACGCACGCACGCACACACACACACACACACACACACACACACACACACACACACACACACACACACACACACACACACACACACACACACACACACACACACACACACACACACACACACACACACACACACACACACACACACACACACACACACACCAACTCCCACACCCACACACACTGTACACCCACACCTTCAGAAAAACACTGCTTTGAACACACACACACATACTTTCCTCTCGGCTATGCATGACGTCCTACTGTTTAGATGCCCAGTGCCAAACCCCACTACCTCCTGTCCCAAGTCAAACATCTCTCCACTAAGACAGGGCTGAGACACAGACATCTGTGCTCCGCCTTAATTTGACCACAATGGAAGAACTCAGCAAGCTCGGCAGAATAGAGGGCTCTATTTTAACTCATTTAACACAATGGTAAATCCACAGTAAGCGCTGGCAGTAGTGCTATAGGTCCAGGTCTGTGTCAGAGATATTTGTGGTATTTTCTCAGCCAGAATTATGAGCGCAATAGCTGGCGGTGGCGTGAAGGGGATGGGTTTGGATTAATAAGCAAGCTGTTGGTGTGACGAGGGCTTTGCCACTCACTGGCCAATCAAAGCGTTCCATGGCTTAATAATGCATGTGTTTGTCTCAAATCCTGTAGGTTATTGATGGTCTTTGTGGTGTCGTTATCTCCAATTCGGCTGGAGGCATGGAATATTCTTGTCCTATAATCCATAATTGATTGATACTGTTAATTAAATAGCATAGGCTACAGTAACAAGTGATTGCAACAGTAAGAAAAAAACATCCAGTGTTTTCTCAATATTTTTGGAGTGTTGACAGTCAACATCGTTGTAATTGGCTTCAACGAGTATAAGCCTTTACGCATTGCACTTCTCCCCAATTTTTTTACTAGGCTCCCTTAAAAAAATGCATTTTTAGAGGAGTATGTCTTTTGTAACCTAACCGGAAAAGAGTCGCTCTTTGGAAATACGGAGTGTGCACTGCAGTTAGGCCTACGTGAATTGTGAATAATGCAAAAGAATGGTGGAACAAGTCTCACGAGTAGACTGTGTATAAACCTTTTATGGATAGTTTCATTGGCTAATGCATGGCCATGATAATAAAGATACCAGATATATTGCTGTTGAACCAGCTGTCGTTGTAGTAGGGTAAGGGTAAACCAGGGGCTTGTGTAAAACAAGCAATTGTTACACGGAAATAACTTAAATATTTCTAAATACAGGGGTCACCTGTATTTAGAATGATCCTATTGCATTCCATGATGGGCATATAGCCTACATGGATATCCTACATGGATGTGGTTTTTACACACACTCAACATAATAACAGGAGACATCTAAAATAATGTACAGTCCGCTGACTGTGTTTCTGATCTTTTAATAAAGCTTTGTTGATTTAGATTTATTTCAAAGCGTTCTCACGAGCCAGACCCTTTATAAATAGTCTTGAGCTGGCGAATGCCTTGGGCAGGACAATAAAATGTAACTAAATGGGGAATTATTTTGTATTTTATTTGATGTTTACATTATATTTAACTAGGCAAGTCAGTTAAGAACAAATTCTTATTTACAATGACAGCCTAGGAACAGTGGGTTAACTTCCTTGTTCAGGGGCAGAAAAACAGATTTTTACCTTTGTCAGCTCAGGGATTCAATCTAGCAACCTTTCGGTTACTACATGGACACTGGCTCAATAGTCTGTGCTTCAGTTGTAAAAATGTATGTCATAACTAACTGAGCAGCTTTCGGTTGGTCTTAAATATCCCCACTATCACATTCTGAAATTGGCACTTGTGGCACATGTTTTTAAGGACACACCTTATATATTACCATTACAACCAACACGGAGCAGGAGAGCTCATATAAGACAGATAAATTACCAATCCTGGCACTAGGGGTTTGAAAATAGAAGAGTGCCGGCTTTACAGGTCGAAATTGCAAACAAGCGTGTGTTTGACCATTGCGCTTCATTAAAGTCAGAGTGTTTAAACGCAGTGGTGTAACGTACTTAAGTAAAAATACTTTGAAGTACTACATTTACATTACATTTAAGTCATTTAGCAGACGCTCTTATCCAGAGCGACTTACAAATTGGTGCATTCACCTTATGACATCCAGTGGAACAACCACTTTACAATAGTGCATCTAAATATTTTAAGGGGGGGGGGGGTGAGAAGGATTACTTTATCCTATCCTAGGTATTCCTTAAAGAGGTGGGGTTTCAGGTGTCTCCGGAAGGTGGTGATTGACTCCGCTGTCCTGGCGTCGTGAGGGAGTTTGTTCCACCATTGGGGAGCCAGAGCAGCGAACAGTTTTGACTGAGCTGAGCGGGAACTGTACTTCCTCAGTGGTAGGGAGGCGAGCAGGCCAGAGGTGGATGAACGCAGTGCCCTTATTTGGGTGTAGGGCCTGATCAGAGCCTGGAGGTACTGAGGTGCCGTTCCCCTCACAGCTCCGTAGGCAAGCACCATGGTCTTGTAGCGGATGCGAGCTTCAACTGGAAGCCAGTGGAGAGAGCGGAGGAGCGGGGTGACGTGAGAGAACTTGGGAAGGTTGAACACTAGACGGGCTGCGGCGTTCTGGATGAGTTGTAGGGGTTTAATGGCACAGGCAGGGAGCCCAGCCAACAGCGAGTTGCAGTAATCCAGACGGGAGATGACAAGTGCCTGGATTAGGACCTGCGCCGCTTCCTGTGTGAGGCAGGGTCGTACTCTGCGGATGTTGTAGAGCATGAACCTACAGGAACGGGCCACCGCCTTGATATTAGTTGAGAACGACAGTTTGTTGTCCAGGATCACGCCAAGGTTCTTAGCGCTCTGGGAGGAGGACACAATGGAGTTGTCAACCGTGATGGCGAGATCATGGAACGGGCAGTCCTTCCCGGGAGGAAGAGCAGCTCCGTCTTGAAGTTCAGCTTGAGGTGGTGATCCGTCATCCACACTGATATGTCTGCCAGACATGCAGAGATGCGATTCGCCACCTGGTCATCAGAAGGGGGAAAGGAGAAGATTAATTGTGTGTCGTCTGCATAGCAATGATAGGAGAGACCATGTGAGGTTATGACAGAGCCAAGTGACTTGGTGTATAGCGAGAATAGGAGAGGGCCTAGAACAGAGCCCTGGGGGACACCAGTGGTGAGAGCGCGTGGTGAGGAGACAGATTCTCGCCACGCCACCTGGTAGGAGCGACCTGTCAGGTAGGACGCAATCCAAGCGTGGGCCGCGCCGGAGATGCCCAACTCGGAGAGGGTGGAGAGGAGGATCTGATGGTTCACAGTATCGAAGGCAGCCGATAGGTCTAGAAGGATGAGAGCAGAGGAGAGAGAGTTAGCTTTAGCGGTGCGGAGCGCTCCGTGATACAGAGAAGAGCAGTCTCAGTTGAATGACTAGTCTTGAAACCTGACTGATTTGGATCAAGAAGGTCATTCTGAGAGAGATAGCGGGAGAGCTGACCAAGGACGGCACGTTCAAGAGTTTTGGAGAGAAAAGAAAGAAGGGATACTGGTCTGTAGTTGTTGACATCGGAGGGATCGAGTGTAGGTTTTTTCAGAAGGGGTGCAACTCTCGCTCTCTTGAAGACGGAAGGGACGTAGCCAGCGGTCAGGGATAAGTTGATGAGCGAGGTGAGGTAAGGGAGAAGGTCTCCGGAAATGGTCTGGAGAAGAGAGGAGGGGATAGGGTCGAGCGGGCAGGTTGTTGGCGGCCGGCCGTCACAAGACGCGAGATTTCATCTGGAGAGAGAGGGGAGAAAGAGGTCAGAGCACAGGGTAGGGCAGTGTGAGCAGAACCAGCGGTGTTGTTTGACTTAGCAAACGAGGATCGGATGTCGTCGATCTTCTTTTCAAAATGGTTGACGAAGTCATCTGCAGAGAGGGAGGAGGGGGGGAGGGGGAGGAGGATTCAGGAGGGAGGAGAATGTGGCAAAGAGCTTCCTAGGGTTAGAGGCAGATGCTTGGAATTTAGAGTGGTAGAAAGTGGCTTTAGCAGCAGAGACAGAGGAGGAAAATGTAGAGAGGAGGGAGTGAAAGGATGCCAGGTCCGCAGGGAGGCGAGTTTTCCTCCATTTCCGCTCGGCCTTCCGGAGCCCTGTTCTGTGAGCTCGCATTGAGTCGTCAAGCCACGGAGCGGGAGGGGAGGACCGAGCCGGCCTGGAAGATAGGGGACATAGAGAGTCAAAGGATGCAGAAAGGGAGGAGAGGAGGGTTGAGGAGGCAGAATCAGGAGATAGGTTGGAGAAGGTTTGAGCAGAGGGAAGAGATGATAGGATGGAAGAGGAGAGTACTACTTAAGTACTTCACTTTTACTTCACTACATTCCAAAATAAATTAATATATTATTTACTCCATATACTTTCGCTGACACCCAAAAGTACATGTTACATTTTGAATGCTTATCAGGACTTAAAAAATATATATATTTTAGCTCACCTTTATTTAACCAGATAGACTAGTAGAGAACAAGTTCACATTTACAACTGCGAACCTGGCCAACATAAAGCAAAGCAGTGCGACAAAAACAACAACACAGAGGTACACATAAACAAACATACAGTCAATAACACAATAGAAAAATATATGTACAGAGTGTGCAAATGTAGAAGAGTAGGAAGGTAAGGCAATAAATAGGCCATAGAGACTAAATAATTACAATTTAGCAATTCAACACTGGACTGATGATGTGCAGATGATTATGGATAAGAGCGTCTGCTAAATGACTTAAATGTAAATGTAAATGTGCAAGTAGAGATACTGGGGTGCAAAAGAGCAAGAAGATAAATGACAATATGGGGATGAGGTAGTTGGTATGATATTTACAGATTGCTGTGTACAGGTACAGTGATCGGTAAGCTGCTTTGACAGCTGATGCTTAAAGTTAGAGAGGGAAATATAAGTCTTCAGCTTCAGTGATTTTTGCAATTTGCTCCAGTCATTGGCAGCAGAGATCTGGAAGGAAAGGCGGCCAAAGGAAGTGTTGGCCTTGGGGATGACCAGTGAAATATACCTGCTGGAGCGGGTGCTACGAGTGGGTGTTGCTATGGTGACCAGTGAGCTGAAATAAGGTGGGGCCTTACATAGCAAAGACTCATATATAACCTGAAGCCAGCCAACGAGAGCTTACAGGTCGCAGTGGTGGGTAGTATATGGGGCTTTGGTGACAAAACAGATGGCACTGTGATTTACTACATCCAGTTTGCTGAGTAGAGTGTCGGAGGCTATTTTGTAAATGACATCGCCAAAGCTAAGGATTGGTAGGATGGTCAGTTTTACAAGGGTATTTTTGGCGGCATGAGTGTAGGATGCTTTGTTGTGAAATAGGAAGCAAATTCTGGATTTAATTTTGGATTGGAGATGCTTAAGTCGACCCTCTACTTTTTCGAACATTCTGTTAAAAATCACGCAACATTTCAGCGCCCTGCTACTCATGCCGGGAATATAGTATTTGCATATGATTAGTATGTGTGGATAGAAAACACTCAGACGTTTATAAAACTGGTTAAATCACGGCTGTGACTATAACAGAACGTGCGTTTCATCGAAAAGTGCAGGAAAATCTGATCACTGAAAATGGAAATAAATATCCATGCGCCACTTCCAGGAATTGTTAAAGGTGAACCGGATTAAATGAGGCCGAGGTTGCAGTACCTACAGCTTCCACACGATGTCTAGAGTCTTGTCATTTGCTTCGGCTTTGATACTTGGTCAAACCGACACAAGGGAACCAATTCCCTCCGGTCTCCGACCGGATGTTTTGGTTGAGATTTCTCCTGACATTTTTTCCAGACGGACACCTATAGAATTTACATCGCCTCCTGATGAATTTTATCGCTTATTAACGTGTACTAATAACTAAAGTTGCATTACAAAAGTATTTCGAAGTGTTTTGTGAAAGTTTATCGTCGACTTTTTTAATTTTAAAAAATGACATTACGTTATGAAACGCTATTTTTTCTTCATAGATCGATATCTAGGCTATATATGGACCGATTTAATCGGAAAAAAAGACCCAATAGTGATTATGGGACATCTAGGAGTGCCGACAAAGAAGATGGTCAAAGGTAATGAATGTTTTATATTTTATTGTGCGGTTTGTGTAGCGCCGACTATGCTAATTATTTTGTTTACATCCCCGCGGGTCTTTTGGGGTGTTACATGCTATCAGATAATTAGCTTCTCATGCTTTCGCCGAAAAGCATTTAAAAAATTTGACTTGTTGCCTGGATTCACAACGAGTGTAGCTTTAATTCAATACCCTGCATGTGTATTTTAATGAACGTTTGAGTTTTAACTAGTATTAGCATTTAGCGTAGTGCATTTGCATTTGCATTTCCAGATCTCTAGATGGGACGCCTGCGTGCCAGGTAGGAGCAAGAGGTTAATGTGAGTCTGTAAGGAGACTTTACAGTGTAACCAGACACCTAAGTATTTGTAGTTGTTCACATATTCTAAGTTAGAACCATCCAAAGTAGTGATGGGGGAGCGATTGGTTGAAGAGCATGCATTTAGTTTTACTAGAATTTAAAAGCAGTTGGAGGCTACGGAAGGAGTGTTGTATGGCGTTGAAGCTCATTTGTAGGTTTGTTAATAACACAGTGTCCAAAGAAGGGCCAGTTGTATGCAGAATGGTGTCGTCTGTGTAGAGGTGGATCAGAGAATGACCCGCAGCAAGAGCGACATCATTGATATATACAAAGAAAAGAGTCGGCGCAAGAATTGAACGCTGTGACACCCCCATAGAGACTGCCAGAGCTCCGGACAACAGGCCCTCCGATTTGAAACACTGAACTCTATCAGAGAACTAGTTGGTGAACCAGGCGAGGCAGTCATTTGAGAAACCAAGGCTATTGAGTCTGCCGATAAGAATGCAGTGATTGACAGAGTCGAAAGCCTTGGCCAGGTCGATGAAGATGGCTCTGTCTTGGTCCTGTCTTTTATCGATGGTGGTTATGATAGGACCTTGAGCATGACTGAGGTGCACCCATGACCAGCTAGGAAACCAGATTGCATAGTGGAGAAGGTACGGTGGGATTCAAAATGGTTGGTGATCTGTTTGTTAACTTGGCTTTCGAAGTTTTTAGATAAGCAGGGCAGGATGGATATAGGTCTATAACAGGAAAATTTTCCAATTCACATACTTATAAAGGGAACATCCGTAGTCGTCCCTACTTCCTCTAATCTAGCAAACTCACTAAATACAATTGTTTCATTTGGAAATTATGTTTGAGTGTTGCAGTGTGCCCCTGGCTATCCATAAATATATTTAAAAAACAAGAAAGGTGTGCCATCTGAATTTGAAAGTGTTTATACTTTTACTTTTGATACTTTCTATATTTTAGTAATTCAATTTACTTTTTATACTTAAGTATGTTTAAAACCAAATACTTTGACTTTTACTCAAGTAATATTTTACTGGATGACTCACTTGAGTCATTTTTATTGAGGTATCTTTACTTTTACTCAAGTATGAGAATTGGATACTTTTTCCACCACTGTCTACATATTAATCCCTCATCTGTTGACTTTGGTTCAGTCAATAAGTATTTTCGTCTTGGATCCATTAGCAACTGACAAACGCGTACAGTGTCCTTTTGTGAATGCAGGCACTTACCTGCTCAAATCTGGGCAACCTGTTGCAAAATATCTTCGACCTGCAAAAACCTCCATTTTATGATTCATTCAAGGAGTGAAAACATTTTGACCTGTAAAAATGTGCTGACTTCAAGGATTTTACATTGGAGGGTTTCCAGAGTGATTTTATTTCCATTTCCACCACAGCCTATGATCAAATAGCATTCCTTTTAGATATTTATTTTACGCTAATAATATACATGTCTTGGCATAAAAGGCAGAGCCAACATATTGCACAAAGACCTATTCGTTAACCAGAAGAGCATCTTGGCTGATAAACATTATTTTTTGGTCACTGGAATCCAGTCGGGTCTGTTCTAGACTCGGAACCCATAAAGGTACAGGCTGGGTCTAGGTATAGTTATCGTCGGGACCATTCGAGCTAGCGTCTGATTGTTCTCAGGTCTGGGTCCCCCTTTAAAACAAATGTGCGTGTCCATTCAGGTACGGGTCTGATTGTCTTCATGTCCGTTCTGGTCCGGGTCCAGGTCCTACTTTTTGGACTCAAAAAGAACTCTACCATTGAGGTACTGCAGGGGTTTTGGGGAAAAAAAATATTTAAAAAAAAGTTAAACAAGTTTCCCCAAATGTTTTTATTATTATCGCTAGCAACAACAGAATAAACCCATTTTGACTTACATTTTCCTGTTTTCACCATTTTCCTGTTTTCAAATATGATGGGAATCCCTGGGTTGTGAGTTTGCTATGGTGGGGATACCTGGCCTACTGACATCAGACCAGACCTGCCACAGCATTTCTTCATATGCCAGTTCTGTATTTTTTAACTAACTGAGAAAACCAAGCACCAAACATGACATTTGAAAGGCATGAAAGGCCAGCTCTGAGGTCCACCACTCCTTTCCTATCTGACAGCAGATAAATTATAGATGACAATAGCACCTCTTTGGTTCAGACCTCCTGCTGCTCTACACTGAGGGCTCATCCCCTGGCATGGACAGTTTGATGTTCTCTCCAAATGTTTTAACCTTTACAGATAGATTTCAGGAGGGATGGTTGGTTTAGCTATGACGGAGAGTTGATGTTGTTGTTGTGACAGCAACAAATGCATCCTAGCCAGTGCATGGCAACCGCATCAAACCTGACAACCCTTGCCATGTCATTGTCATGACACCTGACTTTGAGTGATGGATCCATGATGCTGTTCTGTCTGTGTTTGATGCCAGTAGAGACATATCCTAGCTTGTTTCACCCCAGTTAACCCCTCCTCCTCTCTCCACTTTCCTCTCACCTCCTCTTTCCCCTCCTTTCTCGCCTCTCCTCTCACCCCTCTATTCCCCCTCTCTACTCTCTCAGCCAGAGTCAGGTCTGATAAATGGATCAGTCACACTAAATCTCAGTTCCTTGGAAATCTGCTTCCGAAACTGCGAACACTCCCGACGGCCAGACCAGGATACACAGAGAGGCCACAGCCACTAACTGGTCTGATATCTAACGGGCTGGTGGTTAGTCTACAAACACACACACACACAGCAGTCTGTGTAGCTTATCGGAACCTGTGATGAGTCCGTCTCTGAAGTGATCCCACTTCACCCCGCTACAGACCGAAGTCTGATTAGGTTCAAAGCACACAAAACACATCTGATGAAGAGTGCGGGAGAGAGACAGATAGAAAGAGAAAGAGAGAGAAATATAGGGAGAAGAAGATGGAGGTAGAGAAAGAGAGAGAGAGATTTGAAGAGAAATAGGTAGATGGAAGGGACAAGGAGAGAGAGAGAGTTGAAGAGGATAAAGGAAAGCACAAATATAGAGGGATGGATAAAGGGAAAGCAAAAACATGGTCTGGGATTCCAAGTCAGCTGCTGTGGAAGGACTGTGTGAACGAAGATTGTTTCACGGTTTAGATTTTGCACTTCATAAAAGAGCATATGTGTGTTTTGTTCCTGAGACTGTGTGTAGTATTGTAGTATTACACTTGAACTGCTGGGATTCCAAGTCAGCTGCTGTGGAAGGACTGTGTGAACGAAGATTGTTTCACGGTTTAGATTTTGCACTTCATAAAAGAGCATATGTGTGTTTTGTTCCTGAGACTGTGTGTAGTATTGTAGTATTACACTTGAACTGCATATTTAACTGAATATTATTAATTCAACACTTCATGCATTCCCTACACTCAAGTCTGCAACTCTTTGATAGATCTGAAACACACACTGGCCTGTTTATGTCAGCCCTCTTTCATACAGACTATATAGAGTGTGAAATAAGCCATGCATTCAATGGATCGTTATGGTCAGTTTATATACTGTAAGCACAGTTCGAAAGCCATTAAACAAAATAACATATTTTATTCAGAGTAAAAATGTTAAAATGTAACAGGATGAGAGTGATGATTTTTTTCCTTCACTGGGCTTAAAGTGCCTTTCAGCGAATTTCAGTCAATTTCAAAATTAAAACTAGTTCAATATCTGCTTTTATGTGTTAAAAACTCACAAAATATATTTCATTGGTGAATTTATTGGGCATTGGATTGTCCCTCCCCTTCTCATCCTGAAAACTGTTTTTTTTAAGGTTATATATTTCAGCAGACATTAAAAATGAATTGGACTCTGTGCTCATCTAGAAATAAAATGGCTGAAAATGTATGAGCTCCGTTTGACTCAGCCTGGACATAAGGGTAGATGTAGCATAGTAAACGAAAATGCGGGACACAAATTAGTATGATATCTCAAATTAATATGATATGTTACATTTGGTACGGTACTGTATGTACAGTGCCTTGCAAAAGTATTCATCCCCCTTGGTGTTTTCCTATTTTGTTGCATTACAACCTGTAATTCAAATTTATTTTAAATTGGATTTCATGTCATGGACATGCACAAAATAATCCAAATTGGTGAAGCCCCTAAATAAGATGTGGTGCAACCAATTACGTTCAGAAGTCACATAATTAGTTAAATAATGTCCACCTGTGTGCATTCTAAGTGTCACATGAACTGTCACATGATCTCAGTATATATACACCTGTTCTGAAAGGCCCCAGAGTCTGCAACACCACTAAGCAAGGGGCACTACCAAGTAAGCGGCACCATGAAGACCAAGGAGCTCTCCAAACAGGTCAGGGACAAAGTTGTGGAGAAGTGCAGACTATAAAAAGAATATCTGAATCTTTGAACACCCCACAGAGCACTATTAAATCCATTATTTGGAAATTGAAAGCATCACAACAAACCTGCCAAGAGAGGGCCGCCCACCAAAACCAGGCAAGGAGGACTTTAATCAGAGGCAACAAATAGACCAAAGATAACCCTGAAGGAGTTGCAAAGCTCCACAGCGGAGATTGGAGTATCTGTCCATAGGACCACTTTAAGCCGTACACTCCACAGTGCTGGGCTTTACGGAAAAGTGGCCAGAAAATAGCCATTACTTAAAGAAAAAAATAAGCAAACATGTTTGGTGTTCACCAAAATGCATGTGGGAGACTCCCCAAACATATGGAAGAAGGTAATCTGGTCAGATAAGACTAAAATTGAGCTTTTTGACCATCAAGGAAAGTGCTATGTCTGGTGCAAACCCAACAACTTTCATGACCCCGAGAACAACATCCCCACAGTGAAGCATGATGGTAGCAGCATCATGCTGTGGGGATGTTTTTTATTGGCAAGGACTGGGAAACTTGTCAAAATTGAAGGAATGATGGATGGCACTAAATACAGGGAATTCTTGAGGGAAACCTGTTTCAGTCTTCCAGAGATTTGAGACTTGGACGGAGGTTCACCTTCCAGCAGGACAATGACCCTAAGCATACTGCTAAAGCAACACTGGTCTAAAGGGAAACATTTAAATGTCTTGGAATGGCCTAGTCAACGCCCAGACCTCAATCCATTTAAGAATCTGTGGTATGACTTAAAGATTGCTGTACGCCAGCGGAACCCAAAATTCCCAGTGGATAGGCGTGCCAAGCTTATAGAAACATAGCCCAAGAGACTTGAAGCTGCAATTGCTGCAAAGGGTGGCTCTACAATGTATTGACTTTGGGGGGCAAATAGTTATGCATGCTCAAGTTTTCAGTTTTTTTGTCTTATTTCTTGTTTGTTTCACACAAAACATTATTTTGCATCTTCAAAGTGGTAGGCATGTTGTGTAAATCAAATGATACAACCCCCCCAAAAAAATATATTGTAATTCCAGTTTGTCAGGCAACAAAAATGGAAAAATACCAAGGTGGTAAATACTTTCTCAGGCCACTGTATTCATTTGTGGATGTCCATCATTCATTTTGTGGGACATGTTATGAATTACGATTTGTATGATATCTTATGATTTGTAATTATATTCCGATTTGTTATATTAAATTTTCTTGTGGCTAACGTTAGCTAGGTGGCTAATGTTAGTTAGTTAGGGGTTAGGTTTAGAGTTAGGCTTAAGGTTAGGGCTAAGTTTAGGGTTAAGGTTAACCCTTAGATACCCGGACCCAGTTTTCCTTGCATGAAAATTAAGCAGTGATTAGGAATGCCTAAGGAAACCCTAAAAAAAATATTTCTGAAAAAAGTGATACAATTTAACACTCTTAGCAATAGTTATGCAATGTTAAATATATGTGCACCGGGTAGAAAGGGGTGCAAATCACACAGGGGTACAAGCCACAATATGTATTTCTGCATTGTGAACAGCTTGCACTAAATGTAAACAACTCAATATTTATGAAACCCAAGCTCTAAAAGCAGCATCATATATCTTGCACAAGTTGTTAATCTTCTGTGTCATTATTTCTGCATTGAAAAAATATCCACAAGTTCCATGTATGAAATATAGCCAGTCAGAGTATACACACAGTGATCACTCAATGCCAATATTACCTTGCAAATAATACTTTTGAGAAAATAAATGTTACATCTGTCTGAAAATGCATTGTATATCACACACGCTAGTTGCATTATTCAAAACTCCCAACTCTCATTGGTGTCTATTAGGTACAGTGCAAATGGGTGGGTATACTCATGTAAATACAATTTCTATATTTAATTTCCAATATATTTGCAAAAATAGCATATTTGTTTTCTCACTTTGTCTTTATGGGGTTATTGTGTGTAGATGGGTATGAAAAATGTTGAATTCAGGCTGTAACACAACAACATGTGGAATAAGTCAAGTGGTATGAATACTCCGGACTCTGAATGTAAGTTATATTTTCTTGACGTGATATACAAACAATGTCATTGTATATAAAGCATCATAAAATATGTGGCTTGCATCAATTAATGTCAGATGTCTGGCTATACATTGTCAAAAATTTATATTTTTCTTCGAAAATGTACACCGGCGTCCCGCTCACCTTTTTGACAACAGAGGAGATGGTTTTGGAGTAGCAGAACTGCCATGTTGACAAGCTGCAGAGCCATTTAGAGAGGCTCGCCTCTGCCTGCGGCATGCCTCGGTTTGGTAATTACATGATCAGCCACCAGATGGTGTCAAAAGTGTTCATTAGCATCTCATTTAGAAGAGAGTGATGCTATTTTATGTTTTGATTGCGTAGGGGTTAATGTTAGGGTTAGGAGTTAGGAGTTAGTTTAAAGGGTTAAGGTTAGAGGAAGGGATAGCTATCATGGTAAGTAGTTGCTAAAATGCTTAACACAGAACCTTTTGGTTGCTAGACATTTGCGTTATTCACTCACCCATCCACTCCGAACAACCACCATACTTTCATTTTGCTTTAAGCCCTTGTGTGTTTCCGTTCATGTTATTGTTATTCACCCAATGTCCACGAGTCTGATGGACCCACAACATTATTGGGTTTGTAAAATAACTCAGCCATAACAATTTACTTAAAAATACTTAATACTTACACTGCCGTTCAAAAGTTTGGATCACTTAGAAATGTCCTTGTTTTGAAGGAAAAGCTATTTTTTGTCCATTAAAATAACATCAAATTGACCAGAAATAAAGTATAGACATTGTTTATGTTGTAAATGCCTATTGTAGCTGGAAACGGCAGATTTTTAAAACTTCTTCAGACTAGGGTCTATTCTTCTCCATTTCCGCCTAACTGATGTGCCCAAAGTAAACAATATCTACACTGTATTTCTGATCAATTTGATGTTATGTTAATGGACAAAATGACAAAATGGCATTTCTAAGTGACCCAAAATTCTGAACAGTAGTGTAGATGTTGACTTACAGTTGTAGTCAGAAGTTTACATACACTTAGGTTGGAGTCATTAAAACTAATTTTTCAACCACTCCACAAATGTCTTGCTAACAAACTATAGTTTTGGCAAGTCGGTTGGGACATCTACTTTGTGCATGACACAAGTCATTCTTCCAACAATTGTTTATAGACAGATCATTTCACTTATAAATTGCTGTATCACAATTCCAGTGGGGAAGAAGTTCACATACAATAAGTTGACTGTGACTTTAAACAGCTTGGAACGTTCCAGAAATTGATGTCATGGCTTTAGAACCTTCTGATAGGCTAATTGGCATCATTTTTAATTATTTATTTTATTTAACCTTTATTTAACCAGCTAGGCCAGTTGAGAACAAGGTGTACCCGTAGATGTATTTTAAGGCCTACCTCAGTGCCTCTTTGCATGACATCATGGGAAAATCAAAAGAAAATCAAAAGAAATCAGCCAAGACACCAGAAAAACAATTGTAGAAATCCACAAGTCTGGTTCATCCTTGGGAGTAATTGTTAAATGCCTGAAGGTACCACGTTCATCTGTACAAACAAATGTACCCAAGTATATAAACCATGGGACCACACAGCCGTCATACCACTCAGGCAGGAGACGTGTTCTGTCTACTAGAGATGAACGTACTTTGGAGCGAAAGTGCAAATCAATCACAGAACAACAGCAAAGGATCCTGTGAAGATGCTGGAGGAAACAGGTGCAAAAGTATCTATATCCACAGTAAAATTAGTCCTATATCGACACAACCTGAAAGGCCGCTCAGCAAGGAAGAAGCCACTGCTCCAAAACTGCCATAAAAAAGTCAGACTACAGTTTGCAACTGCACATCAGGACAAACTCGTACTTTTTGGAGAAATGTCCTCTGGTCTGATGAAACAAAAATAGAACTGTTTGGCCATAATGACCATTGTTTATTTTGGAGAAAAAAGGGGGAGGCTTGCAAGCTGAAGAACACCATTCCAACAGTGAAGTGGGTGGGTGGCAGCATCATGTTGTGGAGGTGCTTTGCTGCAGGAGGGCCTGGTGCACTTCACAATATAGATGGCATCATGAGGCATAGAAAGTGTGTGTACATATTGAAGCAACACCTCAAGACATCAGTCAGGTAGTTAAAGCTTGATGGCAAATGGGTCTTCCAAATGGACAATGACCCCCAGCATTTAAAAAATATATATTTTTATTTAACCTTTATTTAACCAGGTAGGCAAGTTGAGAACAAGTTCTCATTTACAATTGCGACCTGGCCAAGATAAAGCAAAGCAGTTCGACACATACAACGACACAGAGTTACACATGGAGTAAAACAAACACACAGTCAATAATACAGTATAAACAAGTCTATATACGATGTGAGCAAATGAGGTGAGATAAGGGAGGTAAAGGCAAAGAAAGGCCATGGTGGCAAAGTAAATACAATATAGCAAGTAACACACTGGAATGGTAGATTTGCAGTGGAAGAATGTGCAAAGTATAAATAAAAATAATGGGGTGCAAAGGAGCAAAATAAATAAATAAATTAAATAAATACATTCAGGAAAGAGGTAGTTGTTTGGGCTAATTTATAGGTGGGCTATGTACAGGTGCAGTAATCTGTGAGCTGCTCTGACAGTTGGTGCTTAAAGCTAGTGAGGGAGATAAGTGTTTCTAGTTTCAGATATTTTTGTAGTTCGTTCCAGTCATTGGCAGCAGAGAACTGGAAGCAGAGGCGGAATGAAAGAATTGCGTGCTACAGGTGGGTGATGCTATGGTGACCAGCGAGCTGAGATAAGGGGGGACTTTACCTAGCAGGGTCTTGTAGCAGGGTCTTGTAGATGACATGGAGCCAGTTGGTTTGGCGACGAGTATGAAGCGAGGGCCATCCAACGAGAGCATACAGGTCGCAGTGGTGGGTGGTATAAGGTGCTTTTGTAACAAAACGGATGGCACTGTGATAAACTGCATCCAGTTTTCTGAGTAGAGTATTGGAAGCTATTTTGTATATGACATCGCCGAAGTCGAGGATCGGTAGGATAGTCAGTTTTACTAGGGTAAGTTTGGCGGCGTGAGTGAAGCAGGCTTTGTTGCGGAATAGAAAGCCGACTCTAGATTTGATTTTCGATTGGAGATGTTTGATGTTTGAGTCTGGAAGGAGAGTTTACCGTCTAGCCAGACACCAAGGTACTTATAGAGGGTAGCAAGTTTTAAGTTCCTCGGCATACACATCACAGACAAACTGAATTGTTCCACCCACACAGACAGCATCGTGAAGAAGGCGCAGCAGCGCCTCTTCAACCTCAGGAGGCTGAAGAAATTTGGCTTGTCACCAAAAGCACTCACAAACTTCTACAGATGCACAATCGAGAGCATCCTGGCGGGCTGTATCACCGCCTGGTACGGCAACTGCTCCGCCCACAACCGTAAGGCTCTCCAGAGGGTAGTGAGGTCTGCACAACGCATCACCGGGGACAAACTACCTGCCCTCCAGGACACCTACACCACCCGATGTTACAGGAAGGCCATAAAGATCATCAAGGACAACAACCACCTGAGCCACTGCCTGTTCACCCCGCTATCATCCAGAAGGCGAGGTCAGTACAGGTGCATCAAAGCTGGGACCGAGAGACTGAAAAACAGCTTCTATCTCAAGGCCATCAGACTGTTAAACAGCCACCACTAACATTGAGTGGCTGCTGCGAACACACTGACTCAACTCCAGCCTGCGGGTGCAGGCAGAGAGCGTTTGAAAAGCATGCATTTGGTTTTACTAGCGTTTAAAAGCAGTTGGAGGCCATGGAAGGGGTGTTGTATGGCGTTGAAGCTCGTTTGGAGGTTAGATAGCACAGTGTCCAAGGAAGGGCCAGAAGTATACAGAATGGTGTCGTCTGCGTAGAGGTGGATCAGGGAATCACCCGCAGCAAGAGCAAATTATCAGCAATATAATCAGCATACATGGTTAATATTTGCCATTTCCCTCTGCTAGATCACATTTATCAATAAAAGCGCTATTAATTTTTTTAAAATAAATTTTATTTGTTATTATTATTATCAAATATAAATTAAACATGGTTTTCATCACTATTGATGTTAATTTCTTTGAACTGAACAAATTGGAAGGACAATTTTATATACAGTATTTCATAGAAATGATAAACGAGCCCCATTGAAAACAAATGAAGGCCGTTATACACGCCACATGAGGAACCGAGTGTTACTATGTGTGTACATGTTGCACATGTATTTCTTGCACTTGATGCATGTGTTCTGTGTCTTCCTGTCCTTCTTGGGTCCACACACAACACAGTGCTTCTTCTCGTTGCTACCGACTGCAATCTAGACTGATGAAAACACTTAGTTCAGGAATTTTAGTAACAACTCTGTCATGTTTTGTCATTGATTATCATGTCTTGTCCCTGTGCTTCCCCTTCTATTCGTTTCCCTCTGCTGGTCTTATTAGGTTCTTTCCCTCTTTCTATCCCTCTCTCTCCCCCTCCCTCTCTCACTCTCTCGCTCTCTCTTCTCTCTATCGTTCCGTTCCTGCTCCCAGCTGTTCCTATTCCCCTAATCAATCATTTAGTCTTCCCACACCTGTTCCCGATCCTTTTCCCTGATTAGAGTCCCTATTTCTCTCCTTGTTTTCCGTTCCTGCCCTGTCGGATCCTTGTCTATTATTCACCGTGCTGTGTCTATGTATTGCCCTGTCGTGTCGTGTTTCCCTCAGATGCTGCGTGGTGAGCAGGTGTCTGAGTCTGCTACGTTCAAGTGCCTTCCCGAGGCAACCTGCAGTTCTTGATCAAGTCTCCAGTCTGTTCTCGTCATTACGAGTAGTATTATGCCTTTTGTTTGTAAAGTAACTTTACTGGATTAAAAACTCTGTTTTCGCCAAGTCGCTTTTGGGTCCTCATTCACCTGCATAACAGAAGGATCCGACCAAGGAATGGACCCAGCGACTACAGATGCTCGTAACACTGCCGTCGAGATCCAAGGAGCCATGCTCGGCAGACACGAGCAGGAATTGTCTGCTGCTCGCCATGCCGTGGAGAACCTGGCCGCTCAGGTTTCCGACCTCTCTGGACAGTTCCAGAGTCTTCGTCTCGTGCCACCTGTTACTTCCTGGCCTGCCGAGCCTCCGGAACCTAGGGTTAATAACCCACCTTGCTACTCCGGGCAGCCCACGGAGTGCCGCTCCTTTCTCACCCAGTGTGATATTGTGTTCTCTCTCCAACCCAACACATACTCTAGCGAGAGAGCTCGGGTTGCTTACGTCATTTCACTCCTTACTGGCCGGGCTCGAGAGTGGGGCACAGCTATCTGGGAGGCAAGGGCTGATTGTTCTAACAATTACCAGAACTTTAAAGAGGAGATGATTCGGGTTTTTGACCGTTCAGTTTTTGGTAGGGAGGCTTCTAGGGCCCTGGCTTCCCTATGCCAAGGTGATCGATCCATAACGGATTACTCTATAGAGTTTCGCACTCTTGCTGCCTCTAGTGACTGGAACGAGCCGGCGCTGCTCGCTCGTTTTCTGGAGGGACTCCACGCAGTGGTCAAAGATGAGATTCTCTCTCGGGAGGTTCCTTCCAGTGTGGACTCTTTGATTGCTCTCGCCATCCGCATAGAACGACGGGTAGATCTTCGTCACCAAGCTCGTGGAAGAGAGCTTGCGTCAACGGTGTTTCCCTGCTCCGCATCGCAACCATCTCCCTCCTCTGGCTCAGAGACTGAGCCCATGCAGCTGGGAGGTATTCGCATCTCGACCAAGGAGAGGGAACGGAGGATCACCAACCGCCTGTGCCTCTATTGCGGATTTGATGGACATTTTGTCAATTCATGTCCAGTAAAAGGCCAGAGCTCATCAGTAAGCGGAGGGCTACTGGTGAGCGCTACTACTCAGGTCTCTTCATCTAGATCCTGTACTACTATGTCGGTCCATCTACGCTGGACCGGTTCGGGTGCTACATGCAGTGCCTTGATTGACTCTGGGGCTGAGGGTTGTTTCATGGACGAAGCATGGGCTCGGAAACATGATATTCCTTTCAGACAGTTAGACAAGCCTACGCCCATGTTTGCCTTAGATGGTAGTCATCTTCCCAGTATCAGATTTGAGACATTACCTTTAACTCTCACAGTATCTGGTAACCACAGTGAGACTATTTCTTTTTTGATTTTTCGTTCACCTTTTACACCTGTTGTTTTGGGTCATCCCTGGCTAGTATGTCATAATCCTTCTATTAATTGGTCTAGTAATTCTATCCTATCCTGGAACGTTTCTTGTCATGTGAAGTGTTTAATGTCTGCCATCCCTCCCATTTCTTCTGTCCCCACTTCTCAGGAGGAACCTGGCGATTTGACAGGAGTGCCGGAGGAATATCATGATCTGCGCACGGTCTTCAGTCGGTCCCGAGCCAACTCCCTTCCTCCTCACCGGTCGTATGATTGTAGTATTGATCTCCTTCCGGGGACCACTCCTCCTCGGGGTAGACTATACTCTCTGTCGGCTCCCGAACGTAAGGCTCTCGAGGATTATTTATCTGTGTCTCTTGACGCCGGTACCATAGTGCCTTCTTCCTCTCCGGCCGGGGCGGGGTTCTTTTTTGTTAAGAAGAAGGACGGTACTCTGCGCCCCTGCGTGGATTATCGAGGGCTGAATGACATAACGGTTAAGAATCGTTATCCGCTTCCCCTTATGTCATCAGCCTTCGAGATTCTGCAGGGAGCCAGGTGCTTTACTAAGTTGGACCTTCGTAACGCTTACCATCTTGTGCGCATCAGAGAGGGGGACGAGTGGAAAACGGCATTTAACACTCCGTTAGGGCATTTTGAGTACCGGGTTCTGCCGTTTGGTCTTGCCAATGCGCCAGCTGTTTTTCAGGCATTAGTTAATGATGTTCTGAGAGACATGCTGAACATCTTTGATTTTGTCTATCTTGACGATATCCTGATTTTTTCACCGTCACTCGAGATTCATGTTCAGCACGTTCGACGTGTTCTACAGCGCCTTTTAGAGAATTGTCTCTACGTAAAGGCTGAGAAGTGCTCTTTTCATGTCTCCTCCGTTACTTTTCTCGGTTCCGTTATTTCCGCTGAAGGCATTCAGATGGATTCCGCTAAGGTCCAAGCTGTCAGTGATTGGTCCGTTCCAAGGTCACGTGTCGAGTTGCAGCGCTTTTTAGGTTTCGCTAATTTCTATCGGCGTTTCATTCGTAATTTCGGTCAAGTTGCTGCCCCTCTCACAGCTCTTACTTCTGTCAAGACGTGTTTTAAGTGGTCCGGTTCCGCCCAGGGAGCTTTTGATCTTCTAAAAGAACGTTTTACGTCCGCTCCTATCCTCGTTACTCCTGACGTCACTAGACAATTCATTGTCGAGGTTGACGCTTCAGAGGTAGGCGTGGGAGCCATTCTATCCCAGCGCTTCCAGTCTGACGATAAGGTTCATCCTTGCGCTTATTTTTCTCATCGCCTGTCGCCATCTGAGCGCAACTATGATGTGGGTAACCGTGAACTGCTCGCCATCCGCTTAGCCCTAGGCGAATGGCGACAGTGGTTGGAGGGGCGACCGTTCCTTTTGTCGTTTGGACAGACCATAAGAACCTTGAGTACATCCGTTCTGCCAAACGACTTAATGCCCGTCAAGCTCGTTGGGCGTTGTTTTTCGCTCGTTTCGAGTTTGTGATTTCTTACCGTCCGGGTAGCAAAAACACCAAGCCTGATGCCTTATCCCGTCTGTTTAGTTCTTCTGTGGCTTCTACTGATCCCGAGGGGATTCTTCCTTATGGGCGTGTTGTCGGGTTGACAGTCTGGGGAATTGAAAGACAGGTTAAGCAAGCACTCACGCACACTGCGTCGCCGCGCGCTTGTCCTAGTAACCTCCTTTTCGTTCCTGTTTCCACTCGTCTGGCTGTTCTTCAGTGGGCTCACTCTGCCAAGTTAGCTGGTCATCCCGGTGTTCGAGGCACTCTTGCGTCTATTCGCCAGCGCTTTTGGTGGCCGACTCAGGAGCGTGACACGCGCCGTTTCGTGGCTGCTTGTTCGGACTGCGCGCAGACTAAGTCGGGTAACTCTCCTCCTGCCGGTCGTCTCAGACCGCTCCCCATTCCTTCTCGACCATGGTCTCACATCGCCCTAGACTTCATTACCGGTCTGCCTTTGTCTGCGGGGAAGACTGTGATTCTTACGGTTGTCGATAGGTTCTCTAAGGCGGCACATTTCATTCCCCTCGCTAAACTTCCTTCCGCTAAGGAGACGGCACAAATCATCATCGAGAATGTGTTCAGAATTCATGGCCTCCCGTTAGACGCCGTTTCAGACAGAGGCCCGCAATTCACGTCACAGTTTTGGAGGGAGTTCTGTCGTTTGATTGGTGCGTCCGTCAGTCTCTCTTCCGGGTTTCATCCCCAGTCTAACAGTCAAGCAGAGAGGGCCAATCAGACGATTGGTCGCATACTACGCAGCCTTTCTTTCAGAAACCCTGCGTCTTGGGCAGAACAGCTCCCCTGGGCAGAATACGCTCACAACTCGCTTCCTTCGTCTGCTACCGGGTTATCTCCGTTTCAGAGTAGTCTGGGTTACCAGCCTCCTCTGTTCTCATCCCAGCTTGCCGAGTCCAGCGTTCCCTCCGCTCAAGCGTTTGTCCAACGTTGTGAGCGCACCTGGAGGAGGGTGAGGTCTGCACTTTGCCGTTACAGGGCACAGACTGTGAGAGCCGCCAATAAACGCAGGATTAAGAGTCCAAGGTATTGTTGCGGCCAGAGAGTGTGGCTTTCCACTCGCAACCTTCCTCTTACGACAGCTTCTCGTAAGTTGACTCCGCGGTTCATTGGTCCGTTCCGTGTCTCCCAGGTCGTCAATCCTGTCGCTGTGCGACTGCTTCTTCCGCGACATCTTCGTCGCGTCCATCCTGTCTTCCATGTCTCCTGTGTCAAGCCCTTTCTTCGCACCCCGTTCGTCTTCCCTCCCCCCCTCCCGTCCTTGTCGAGAGCGCACCCATTTACAAGGTACGTAGGATCATGGACATGCGTTCTCGGGGACGGGGTCACCAATACTTAGTGGATTGGGAGGGTTACGGTCCTGAGGAGAGGAGTTGGGTTCCGTCTCGGGACGTGCTGGACCGTTCGCTTATTGATGATTTCCTCCGTTGCCGCCAGGGTTCCTCCTCGAGTGCGCCAGGAGGCGCTCGGTGAGTGGGGGGGTACTGTCATGTTTTGTCATTGATTATCATGTCTTGTCCCTGTGCTTCCCCTTCTATTCGTTTCCCTCTGCTGGTCTTATTAGGTTCTTTCCCTCTTTCTATCCCTCTCTCTCCCCCTCCCTCTCTCACTCTCTCGCTCTCTCTTCTCTCTATCGTTCCGTTCCTGCTCCCAGCTGTTCCTATTCCCCTAATCAATCATTTAGTCTTCCCACACCTGTTCCCGATCCTTTTCCCTGATTAGAGTCCCTATTTCTCTCCTTGTTTTCCGTTCCTGCCCTGTCGGATCCTTGTCTATTATTCACCGTGCTGTGTCTATGTATTGCCCTGTCGTGTCGTGTTTCCCTCAGATGCTGCGTGGTGAGCAGGTGTCTGAGTCTGCTACGTTCAAGTGCCTTCCCGAGGCAACCTGCAGTTCTTGATCAAGTCTCCAGTCTGTTCTCGTCATTACGAGTAGTATTATGCCTTTTGTTTGTAAAGTAACTTTACTGGATTAAAAACTCTGTTTTCGCCAAGTCGCTTTTGGGTCCTCATTCACCTGCATAACAAACTCAGTCACCTACATAGATTACAGCAGGCCAAAGAAGGAGAGTCAGACACACACACACACAAACACAACCAACAACAACATCACTCACACTTACTTCCGGTATTGGAGTTGTTGGTTCTATGGGTCAGGCGGTAGGGGCACCAGCCTCCTCCTCCTGAAAATCCTCCTCACAACGGCTGCAGAAGCTGAGGTCCTTGGGATATGTTGCCTCCTCTGGATTTGAGGTCTTACCAATGCCTTGCTAAGCTCCCCGCGAAAGAGTAATCTCCTCTGGAGCTTCCCTCTGTTCCAATCTGGGTTCAACGTCATGACAAACATGTTGTACAACGAGATGTCCAAGATGTTGAAGAATATCACAAGTGGTCAGCAAAGGGCTCTTCAAGCCAGTCACCAGCTTGTCTAAATTGTCCACCCCTCCTTTTGTGGCATTGTAATCCATTCTGATTTCTGGTTTTTGATGTTCCTGGCCACAGATTCACCCATCCCTATGCAGCGTACTCATGAGTACAACATTTTTGCATTTCTTTGGCAAGTAGGACACTAGGGACGTGTCGGCCGTGAACACAAACTTAGAGGAATTGATAGGCCTGTTCCGTGTATTCAACAGCTGAGGTGGGAGCTCTGGCTTGTTTTTTCGTATTGCTCCTACCATTGTCAGCTTCCTCTTGGGGATCTCCTGTCCCAGCTTGTGCAAAGTAAAAAAAGTTATTGCATGTGATGTTGTGGCCACGTGTCATGTTCAGGACAACCTGTATCCATTGGTTCTTCTCAAGGCACCTCCATCTGGCTTCTACGTATATACTTGCAAGGTCAACGCATATGATGAGGCAGCATCACCGGCAGCCTTGATCTTGATTCCATATTTTGCTGGTTTAGATGGTATGTACTTCCTGAAGGGGCAGCGGCCCATAAATGGCATAAGCTGCTCATCAACAGTAACGTTTGGCCCAGAATTGTAAAACAGGGGAAGGAGGTTGTAATGAATTTCCTCCTCTTCTTCCGAAGAGGAGAGGCGAAACGGATCAGAGGACCAATGCGCGGCGTGGTAAGTGTCCATGGTTCTTTTTAATACGTTAAGGTACACATGAACAACTGACTACAAAAAAACAATACATGTGAAAACTCAAAACAGTCCTATCTGGTGCAATCACAGAGACAGAAACAATCACCCACAAACACACAGTGAAACCCAGGCTACCTAAGTATGATTCTCAATCAGAGACAACTAATGACACCTGCCTCTGATTGAGAACCATACTAGGCTGAAACATAGAAAATCCCAAAACCTAGAAAAACAAACATAGACTGCCCACCCAACTCACGCCCTGACCATACTAACTAAATACAAAACAGGAAATAAAGGTCAGAACGTGACAGCGGTCCACCCACGTGTCCCACACTGACCTGATTGCAGCTACTGTAGCTTGTCCCTCTACCGCCGAACTGGTCTGGTGTGGATAATCCTGAAAATAATGTGGGTTTTCATTTACATTACATTTAAGTCATTTAGCAGACGCTCTTATCCAGAGCGACTTACAAATTGGTGCAATCACCTTATGACATTTTCCAGAGACAATGTTGCATGGAGAAGTTCTCTGCCAGTTTCTGCATCCCACAGAGATTTTGTGGATTCCCCATTGGATCTGAAAACACCAGCAAGGACAAGAGCCCCAAAGTATGCTTGTAAATCATTTGGACCATCTCCTTCCATCTCTCTCCAAAAGCACGCCTTCCCTCCAAATTAGTGCAGTCCAGAATGATTTTCTGGATGGTGCCTTGGATCAACAGTTCAAAGAAGACTTTATGTCCTGCACATGTTTTACCGCCAATCTCATCCTCTTCTTCCAACTCACTTTCAAAGTCCGAATTGACAGAGACATTTTCCTCATATTTGTGTCAAAGACACTCCTTCCACACCAGCTTCTCTCTCTGCAAAAAAAATATTTTGAAGGCCCTCTGAGCAGAGCATTTTTGCCATATTGATTGATTGTGGTAAGGAGCCACAAATACAAAGCTATTTATTTGTTGTGTCCCTCCCTGAATTTGCAATTTGATTTACAATGTATCGAAATAATGTATTGTAATAACATTGTGCAGGTTCCCGCAAGACATTGTGTAGTTTCACACACTACAAAGGGTAAAGAGTGCAAGAAAAACGGTAGACAGGCAGACAGGCAGGGAGACAGACAGGCAGGTTCTTAGTGCTATGTTGAAAGAGCAGGCCCAGGGAGGAGGAATACAGAATGAATGCACGCAGCAAACATTTTTGTTTTATTTTGACTTCCTCGGGACCTGAACATCACATAATGTAAACGTGTAGGGGGGTGCACAGTGTGCACTCAATGAAAATACGTTATTTTAAATGTTTTTCACAGAATATGAGCCAAGGCCAATGAGTCTCAGGTTGAGAAAATAATTCATTGTATCATTTTTATTTTAGTAAACATTGAAAATGGGTCCCACATATGTGAACACCACACAAGGGTAAAGTAACCTTCTGTCTTATGTAACTACACCAAACGTAACATATCATACTAATTTCAGTGTCACATATTTTTTGTTTACTGTGTTACGTCTAGTCTATGAGACCAGCCTGTTTGACTAGATACAGTACAGGAGCTTACATTTTACATGGTGTCTCCAGTCAGGATTTCTCTGCCAGAAAAGTTCTATAACAAAATGGCCCTCACGGTTTCAACATGGTAGATACTGTACATATTTGTATTTAACTTGAGGTAGGATAGGGAAAATTTTAAAACAGGTTTTGGGTTACATGTTGTTGAGCACCCCATTCTCCTCTCTCTGATAATACAAATCTTTGAGAACAAAAATCGAAACAAAGTAACTCAGGTGAATATGTACATGAATAGGATCTATTGGGAGGTTGAAACGATAAGTCAAAGTGAGAATGGGAATGTAGGAGGTGACATGATTAAAATACTGTTAAGGAGACACACGGCTTTTATTTTTAAAATAGACCTCACAAATAACACATTGTTCAAAGATAAAGGGAACGAAACAGAAAAGAAAACATGAAGCACATACCGCTATGACGTGTCTCTTTGTGAATTCAGAATGCATCCAATGATGAGAAACTCTGCAAGATGTGCTTTTCTTTAAAAGCAAACAACAATTAAAAAATATATATTCTTGCTTGTGGAAACAGAGGTTAGGCAAACAAAGCTCTTATGCATCTTTAAGTAATGTAATTTCATGATGTTGTAGAAAATCATGTTTATGCTCAAATTTCTGTTAAAATAAAATACATTACAACACCTGCAAAACCAAGGCTTGCATGAATGTGCATGAATACCAAACAAGCCTCATTGTTAAAAACGCTTTTTAGGAAAGACAATAATCTCTCTCTCTCTGCTTCTCCTTCTCGCTGTCTTTCTTCTCTCTCTGCTAGCCTCCCATCTCCCTCTCCCTCCCCTAGTATTTCCCTCCAACATCAATCCTGTAGGTGGTATAGGCATCACTTGACTGCACACATCAATTTGACTGACAGCTTCTGTGTCTCTCCTTTCATGTTGAAAATCAAAACGTGCTTTTTTCATTAAAGAAGCCCACACAACTGAATAAATATGACACCTAGAGCAATGCATCAACATGTAAAGTGTCACTCATTTTCATCAGAGAATGACGTGACCCCCTTTTCTTTGAAATTGTTGAACATGCTAAACAATTGTTGACCTTCTCTTTAAAAATAAAGTATATGATATGAAAAAGTATGCAATATGTGCAATCTGTTCCTGATTGTTATGGTTCTTTTCAAGTTTTCATCTTTGTATTCTCACTTCCCCCTTATGGGGGAAAGCAATTTATCCCATGCATAATCTCTTGACCAGGGACTGGAGTTTTTCCTGGCTTTAACTGCAATCTATCGGTAGGACTAATAGTTTAACCATGTGTAGGACCAAGAGCATTTTCCTGATGACGTTACAAGACAAATGTTTTGCCCATCCCTCCCAACAGGGAAATGTAGGCATCCTGAATGTGACCTTACTCCCTTTATAATGCACTACTTTTGACCAGTGTCCATAGGGTGCCATTTGAGACAGAACCTAAATGTCTATCAACACAGCCTTCCATTTTCCCAGAAGTAGCGAGAGAGGACTTCAGCTCAGTCTCACCCTGCTGATTTCTGCTTTAACAGATGGCGGGTGGCATTTGCAATGTTTGTTTTATGCCCGCTGAACGGCAGCCCACATCTGGCCCTGGCACAGCCTACAAACCAGCAGCAGATGTACTAGTCGTGTATTCCTGCCACTCAACGGGAGCCACAGCTACATAAAAGCATCATTTAGTGACACCGCTTCTTAAAGGTCCCTCTGGGGTAGCACAGGTACATCAGCCAGGGACATAGAGCATATTAGAAAAGAGGAGAGGTTAACACACATTTACATACACACAGGGATTGAATCTGAGGGGAGTGGTTGTATGTGTGAGTTACTGTGTTTAGCTCTGAAATTAGCATAATCCCATGTGTGCTTCTCTGTTGTAACATGATGGCATGTTAATAATCCCAAATGGTACCATATTTCTTATATAGAGCACTACTTTTGACCAGAGCTACAGTATATGAGACCTGGCAGTAGGGTTATATACAGTATAGACAATAGGGTGCCATTTTGGACGTAACCGATGTAACTTTTCTCTATGGCAGCAGAGTTGGCCATTGTACAGTGAAATTATACACCCTCTTGATGTAAAACCTTCACTGTACTAAATGATGTATTCAGAGGAGCCTTGAACGCTGAACAGTCATATAGTAAGCATCCTCAACACAATACAGGTTGTACAGTCCTGTGACTAAGGACTACAACTCTACACAATATAATTCCACTTTCAATTTATACTTTGACAACTCATAAAAACTCACCTTGCTCCATAAGAATATCCTGAATAGTTTGGCTAGACACTTGTTTTTCTCCTATGATGTGACTTTAACCTCCAGGCAGATGCCTTGCTATCATAATAAAGCAGATATTAAAAGAGTATGTAGTGTTTCATCATAAGGACAAAGACTTAACTTGAGAACCTAACCAACTGGAAAAGGGATGGAATTAATCTAAGGAATGTGCCCAAAATTGCACACTATTCCCTATATAGTGCACTACTTTTGATAAGAGCTGTATGCGCCCTGGTCAAAAGTTGTGCACTACAGTGGCTTGCGAAAGTATTCACCCCCCCTTTGTATTTCACCTATTTTGTTGCCTTACAACTTGGAATTAAAATAGATTTTGGGGGGGGGTTTGTATCATTTGATTTACACAACATGCCTACGACTTTGAAGATGCAAAATAGTGTTTATTGTAAAACAAACAAGACATAAGACAAAAAAACAGAGCTTGAGCGTGCATAACTATACACCCCCCCCCCCCCCCCAAAGTTAATGCTTGTAGAGGCACATTTTGCAGCAATTACAGCTGCAAGTATATTGGGGTATGTTTCTATAAGCTTGCCGCATCTAGCCACTGGGAATTTTGCAATGTTTCATGAGTAATCTGAACATGATAAGTGGTATAAAACCACATTTCTAAATAAGTGATGGAATGTCCTTGATTTAGTCATACCTAATTGCTTACCTTTCCTGAAAAGCATATAGTCCATAACTACTGAAGAAGCTTCCTCGTCTCAGAGTGATCGCGGTAACATTGACGTGCATAAGACACCCTGCTATATGAATTCTATACTGTAATTTGGTAAGACCAACCAGCCTTGCTTATGCACATACGTTTAATGGAAGCTGATTTTTGTTACATACTGAACACAAATATAAACATGCAACAATTAATTTCAAAGATTTTGTTCAAATAAGGAAATGAGTCATTTGAAATAAATGCATTAGGCCCTGATCTATGCATATCACATGTCTGAGAGTACAGATATAAATCTGTTGGTCACAGATACACTCGTTAAATAAAAGTAGGGACGTGGATCAGAAAACCAGTCTTTATCTGATGTGACCACTATTTGCCTCAACAGCATGACACATCACCTTCGCATAGAATTGACTGTGGCCTGTGGAATGTTGATCCATTCCTCTTCAATGGCTGTGTGATGTTGCTGGATATTGGAGGTGGCTTATGGTAGAGAAATGAAATGAACATTACATTATCTGGAAACAGCTTTGGTGGACATTCCTGCAGTCAGCATGCCAATTGCAAGCTCTCTCAAAATTTGAGACATCTGTGGCATTGTGTTGTGGGACAACTGCACATTTTAGAGTGGTGTTTTATTGTCCCCAGCACAAGGAGCACCCGTGTTATTATCATGCTATTTAATCATCTTTTTGATATGGCACACCTATCAGGTGGATGGATTATCTTGGCAAATAAGAAATGTTAACTAACAGGGATGTAAACAAGTTTGTGCACAAAATGTGAGTGTATGGAACATTTCTAGGATATTTTATTTCAGATCATGAAACATGGTACCAACACTACATATTGCATTTATATTTTTGTTCAGTATATAACACTAATCAATAACATTGATATTTGTTTATGTTCCTTCCCGCTTGGCCATGTATATATTGATAAAATGTTTGATTTTTTAAATGGCGTTGAATGGAGCGAGTGGGTTAAATTGAATCAATGGTTGAGCAAATTGTAGTGATTTCTTCCCAGGCTTAGTTTAAAAGTGTTTAAAAAGTATAATGTGTTTGTTAGGCTTTAGGCCTGTGCTAAAAGCTGCTTCAAACAATTAACAGACAAAAACGTAATTGTGATTGTTTTGCATTGTGTTTGGGAAATAAATATAGACATATTTTTTAAAAGGTTGTTGTAATATTTAATTCAGTACAGACCCTGTCCCGTGGCTCAACTTACCCCATACCCAGGGTAAATTGTGCCAAGAGAACACTATTTTTTGGACCAGTTATGTTTTCAAAACTGTAATGTTTCATTATTTTAAAATTATTTCCAGGGATACAAAACATCCTGAACTATATATAGATATATGTGTTGGAAATAATACTATATTTCCCTTGACTGAGTGATGCTGAATGTAAAAACCTACCAAACTCTTCCCTAAGTTATGAAATGTTTCACCACCAGCAAGACCACCACCAAGATGGCACCGACAGAGAAGGTCGCTTTGCTTCTAGTCCTTCTAGTAGTTTCTATGAAACTGTGCAGTATTTATTTTTTTATCTATTATTTCTTACATTGTTAGCCCAGAAAATCTTATGTGTTATTACATTCGGGAGGAACTATTGAATATGACTTTCCCGAAGCAGATCCTTTGTTCGAAACACCCAAGGCATTCGTACGGATTCCAAAGGCTGACCCAAAACAACATCGCCGCAAAAGAGGTAGACGAAGCGGCCTTCTGGTCAGACTTTGGAGGCGCGCACACCACCCATCGCCTCTGAGTATATTACTCACTAATGTCCAGTCTCTAGATAACAAGGTAGATGAAATAAGTGCAAGGGCTGCTTTCCAGAGAGACATTAGGAATTGTAACATACTCTGTTTCATGGAAACATGGCTCTCCGGGGATATGCTTTTGGAGTCGATACAGCCACCGGGATTCTTTGTGCATCGCACCGACCGAAATAAACATCTCTCCTGGAAGAAGAAAGGTGGGGGTGTATGTTTAATGATTAACGACTCATGGTGTAATTGTAACAAGATACAGGAACTCATGTCCTTTTGTTCACCTGACCTAGAATTCCTCACAATCAAAGACCCACCGTATTATCTCCCAAGAGAATTCTCGTCGGTTATTGTCACAGCCTTGTATATCCCACCTCAAGCCGATACCACAAGGAACTTCACCGTACTCTATGCAATCTGCAAACCATATATCCTAAGGCTGCATTTAATGTAGCTGGGGATTTTAACAAAACAAATTTGAGAACAAGGCTACCTAAATTCTATCAGCATATTGATTGTAGTACCCGGGCTGGCAAAACACTGGATCACCGCTACTCTAACTTCCACAATGCATACAAGGCCCTCCTTCGGCAAATCTTACCACGATTCCATTTTGCTTCTCCCCTCCTTTAAGCAGAAACTCAAACAGGATGTTCCCATGACAAGGACTATTCAACGCTGGTCTGACCAATCGGAATCCACACTTCAAGTTTGATCAAGCGGAATGGGACATGTTCCGGATAGCCTCGGAGAATAATATAGATTTATACACTGATTCTGTGAGTGAATTTATAAGGAAGTGCATAGGAGTTATTGTACCCGCTGTGACTATTAAAACCTACCCTAACAAGAAACAGTGGATAGATGGCGGCATTCGCGCAAACTGAAAGTGTGAACCATCGCATTTAACCATTGAAAGGTGACCCGGAATTTGGCCAAATACAAACAGTGAAGTTACTCCCTCCGCAAGTCAATCAAACAAGGGAAATGTCAGTATAGGGACAAAGTGGAGTCGCAATTCAATGTCTCAAATACGAGACGTATGTGTCAGGGTCTACAGACAATCATGGACTACAAAAATAATACCAGCCACGTCACGGACACCGAGATCTTGCTTCCAGACAAGCTAAACACATTCTTTGCCAACTTTGAGGATAATAAGGTGCCACAGACGTGGCCCACTACGGAGGTCTGTGGGCTCTCCTTCTCTGTGGCCGACATGACTAAGACCTTTAAACATGTTAACCCTCGCAAGGCTTCCAGTCCAGACGGCATCCCTAGCCATGTCCTCAGAGCATGCGCAGACCAGCTGGCTGGTTTGTTTATGGACATATTCAATCACTCCCTATCCCAGTCCCAGTCTCTGTCCCCACATGCTTTAAGATTGTCCCTGCTTCAAGATTGTTCCTGTACCCAAGAAGGCAAAGGTACCTGAACTAAATGACTATTGCCCCGTAGCACTCACTTCTGTCATCAAGAAGTGCTTTGATAGACTAGTCAAGGATCATATCACCTCTACCCTATCTGTCACCCTAGACCCACTGTAATTTCCATACCACCCCAATTTCCATCACACTGCACACTGCCCTATCCCATCTGGACAAGAGGAATACCTATGTAAGAATGCTATTCATTGACTACAGCTCAGTATTCAACACCATAGTACCCTCCAAGCTCATCATTAAGCTTGAGGCCCTGGGTCTCAACACCACCCTGTGCAATTGGGTCCTGGACATCCTGACGGGCCGCCCCCAGGTGGGAAAGGTAGGGAACAACATCTCAATTTCGCTAATCGTCAACATTGTGGCCCCACAAAGGTGTGTGCTCAGCCCCCTCCTGTACAACTCGATCCTCAAGTTTGCAGACAACACAACAGTAGTAGGCTCGATCACCAATAATGACGGAACAGCCTAGAGGGAGGAGGTTATGGCACTCAGAGTGTGGTGTCAGGAAAACAACCTCTCACTCAACGTCAACAAAACAAAAGGAGATGATTGTGGACTTCAGGAAAGAGCAGAGGGAGCACCCCCATATCCACATCGACGGGACAGCAGTGGAGAAGGAGGCTGAAGAAATGTGTCTTGTCACACACTCACAAACTTTTACAGATGCACATTTAAGAGCATCCTGTAGGTCTGTATCACCGCCTGGTAAGGCAGCTGCATGGCCCACAACCGCATGGCTCTCCAGAGGGTGGAGTGGTCTGCAGAACGCATCACCAGGGGCAAACTACCTGCCCTCCAGAACACCTACAGCTTCCAATGTCACATGAAGGCCAAAAAGATCATCAAGGACATCTTCACCCCACTACCACCCAGAAGGTGAGGTCAGTACAAGTGCATCAAAGCTGGGACTGAGAGACTGAAAAATAGCTACTATCTCAAGGCCAATTATAAACAGCCATCACTAGCACAGAGAGGCTGCTGCCCACATACAGACTTGAACTCATTGGCCACTTTAACAAATGGATCACTAGTCACTTTATTAATGCACTTTAATAATAATGTTTACATTACTCATCCCATATGTATATATTCTATGTTATACCATCTATTGCATCTTGCATATACCGCTCGGTCATTGCTCATCCATATATTTATATGTACATATTCTTATTCCATCCTTTAAATTATATTTTTGTGTATTAGGTAGTTTTTGTGGAATTGTTCAATATCTTGTTAGATATTGCTGCACTGTCGGGGCTAGAAGAACAAGCATTTCACTACACTCGCAATAACATCTACTAACCATGTGTACGTGACCAATAAAATGTGTTTTGATTTGATCTATGCTGATCACACAACCATTTGACAGCCCAACCATTTACTGTGAATGCATCCCAAATAGCAACCTATTCCCAAGATAGTGCACTACTTTTGACTAGTGCCCTATGGGCCCTGGTAAAAAGAAGTAGACTATATAGGCAAGAGGGTTCCTTTTGAGAAGGAACCCTGAGTTAGGACAGAGCACGATTAAGGTTAGTGTAACCTAATGTTGCAGGCATAAAATAAATGCCTGAGCAGCGTTCTTTTCTTTCCGGTCCTGACGAGAGAAAACTACTGTCGGGGGAGGTTCTCCCCTGCATTGTCTCCTGCATTGTTCAACTAATCCAGTAAATATGGAAGAGGAGTTAAGTTGGAGTGTTGCCTTTTTAACATCCAGAAGCAGAAGGCTTTCCAATTTCCTCTGAAAACAAGATGCATCCAGTTGTTTACGATCCCGCTGAAGGTGAGGTGAGTGAGACCACATCAAGTTTGAAATATGACAGTAAACTAAATGATCAGCTATGTAGGTAAGACCCAGATGCAGACCGTGTCGAAGTAATAATGTTCATTATAGCAACAGGGGCAAAGGTACAGAATGGCAGGCAGGCTCAGGGTCAGATCAGGCAGAGGTCGGTAATCCAGAGGTGGGGCATAGGTACAGGATGGCAGGCAGGCTCAGGGTCAGAGGCAGGCAGAGTGGTCAGGCGGGTGGGTACAGGGTCAGGATAGGCATGGGTGGAAAACCAGGAGGACGAGAAAAGAAAGACTGAGGAAAAGCAGGAGCTGACTGAAAAATGCTGGTTTGCTTGACAAACAAGACAAACTGGCAACAGACAGACAGAGGACACAGGTCTAAATACATGGGGATAATGGGGAAGATGGGTGACACCTGGAGGGGAGTGGGAAAAATGACAAAGACAGGTGAAACAGATCAGGGTGTGACATAAATTACAATAATTTAATAAAAATAAGTATCTGAAATATATTCACAAAGTAATACAAATGCCATAGAGATGGTTTTAAGTAGAAAAACAGATGTCTTTCTCCAGAAAATATTTCTGGACCGTCTCACATCACATTGTCTTTGATCAGGATCAAGACGAGAGTGTCACTCATTGATTCTGTCGTTTGATTTTATTTTTATCCCTCTACCTACCATTGAGGCATTGATGGCTGTCGGAAGTGTTGGATGTGGAGCCTAACTCATTATTAACCTTGACAGTGTGTCCCGAGGATGGTCTCTTTTTGAGATAATAACAATATGAATAATCTACAGTAAAATATAATGTAATTTGATGTGGAATAGGCCAAGCTTTACCTATACCTACTCCTAACCATACAGAGCCAACATGTAGGATTTTCCCTGCTGCTTCATGCTCTATAGGGAGTTTCCCATACATGCTGTTGATGTCTTTGTCACCCAAAAGGCCATCTGGTATGATACAGCAGCCACATACTGTTGCTCTGGCAAATGAGTTTCTCTGGGGAGGTTTCAATGATGTTAAACTATCAATTAAACCAGCACAGTGTATCTGCCATGTGAATTGACTTACAGGGGTATATTATGTTCGACAAGGTTCTCTGTCTCTACGACTCCCAGCAGGATGTGAAAGCAAAACAATGACACCGCCAAGGACAAGCGGGATGGCATCATTGTAATTCACATTGGACCCCGGAACTCAGGTGTAGAATATGATATGTACAACTCTACTGCATGTTTACATTTGTATCTGTCACTTCAGGAAGAAGTCAGTTATTTACACGTCTCTTGAGGATGTCGTGTCCAAAAATCAAGCCTTTGAAGGAATTCAATCGCCCCGTTCAATCATTCAATTATATGAAATTAACTCAGTGTTACAATGTGATAACAATGAGACTCACTCAAACCACAAACAAAAAGAAGTGATGAAGGAGATAATACATATTTTTGGCTTGACATGTCCAAATATTCTCTCTCTCTCTCTCTCTCTCTCTCTCTCTCTCTCTCTCTCTCTCTCTCTCTCTCTCTCTCTCTCTCTCTCTCTCTCTCTCTCTCTCTCTCTCTCTCTCTCTCTCTCTCTCTCTCTCTCTGTGTCTCTCTCTCTCTTGCGATCTACAGTGTGACTGAAGAAAACAGCATTGTGAGGTTATCTCCAACGATAGTCTCTAGATCACTCCACAGCAGCCCTCCCTCACCCAGCCCTCCCTCTTGTAGCCCTCCCTCCCTCTCCCAGCTCTCCCTCTTCAAGCCCTCCATCTCCCAGCTCACCTCTTCTTGCCCTCCCTCCCTCTCTTAACTCTCGCTCTTCCAGCCCTCCCTCTTCCAGCACTCCCTCTCTCAGCCCTCCCTCTTCCAGCCCTCCCTCTCCCAGCACTCCTTCTCCCAGCCCTCCCTCTCCCAGCCCTCCTTCTCCCAGCCCTCCCTCTTCCAGCCCTCTCTCTTCCAGCCCTCCTTCTCCCAGCCCTCCCTCTTCCAGCCCTCCCTCTTCCAGCCCTCCTTCTCCAAGCCCTCCCTCTCCCAGCCCTCCCTCTCCCAGCCCTCCTTCTCCCGGCCCTCCCTCTCCCGGCCCTCCCTCTCCCAGCCATCCTTCTCCCAGCCCTCCCTCTCTCAACTCTCCCTCTTCAAGCTCTCCCTCTCTCAGTCCTCCCTCTCCCAGCCCTCCTTCTCCCAGCCTTCCCTCTTCCAGCCCTCCCTCTTCTAGCCCTCCCTCTTCCAGCCCTCCTTCTCCCAGCCCTCCCTCTTCCAGCCCTCCCTCTTCCAGCCCTCCATCTCCCAGCCCTCTATCTCCCAGCCCTCTATCTCCCAGCCCTCTATCTCCCAGCCCTCTATCTCCCAGCCCTCCTTCTCCCAGCCCTCCCTCTCCCAGCCCTCCTTCTCCCAGCCCTCCCTCTTCCAGCACTCCCTCTGCCAGCCCTGCCTCTCCCAGTCCTCCTTCTTCCAGCCTTCATCCTGTCACAGCCAGACAAGCCATTTTATCACACTGTTATCAGTATCTTCAGAGCGATGAGCAGACAAATATAAAGAGCGAGAGATCAACTGAGTTTATTCTGAATAGCCATCCAGTTATATGATGTGCGGGTATAAAATATGTATTGTACCTGATGTAGAGGAATTGTCATTAAAAGACTTGATTCATGATCCATTTGTTAGATGAACATACATGTCTATAGAGTGTCCCAATTCGGACCCCATTCCAATATATAGTGCAGTATTTTTGACCAGGGCCAATATAGGGGAATATGGCAAAACATTTCTGCCCACATTCAGCACATCATGTCTTTTGGGACACTGTAAAGAGATACCAATGTGAGACGGTATCTTTTCTGTCTATCTGAAGAATTGTACACCGACTGAGATGGCCGCCTCGCTTCGCGTTCCTAGGAAACTATGCAGTTTTTTGTTTTTTTACGTGTTATTTCTTACATTAGTACCCCAGGTCATCTTAGGTTTCATTACATACAGTCGAGAAGAACTACTGAATATAAGATCAGCGTCAACTCACCATCAGTAACAACCAAGAATATGTTTTCCGCGACGCGGATCCTGTGTTCTGCCTTACAAACAGGACAACGGAATGGATCGCATGCAGCGACCCAAGGAAACGACTCCGAAAAAGAGGGAAACGCGGCGGTGTTCTGGTCAGACTCCGAAAAAGGGCACATCGCGCACCACTTCCCAGTATTCTTCTTGCCAATGTCCAGTCTCTCGACAACAAGGTTGATGAAATCCGAGCAAGGGTGGCATTCCAGAGAGACATCAGAGACTGCAACGTTCTTTGCTTTACGGAGACATGGCTTACTGGGAAAACGCTATCCAGGGCGGTGCAGCCAAGGGGTTTCTCCACGCATCGCGCCGACAGAAACAAACATCTCTCTGGTAAGAAGAGTGGCGGGGGCGTATGCCTCATGACTAACGGGACATGGTGTGATGAAGGAAACATACAGGAACTCAAATCCTTCTGTTCACCTGATTTAGAATTCCTCACAATCAAATGTAGACCGCATTATCTTCCAAGAGAATTCTCTTCGATTATAATCACAGCCGTATATATCCCCCCCAAGCAGACACATCGATGGCTCTGAACGAACTTTATTTAACTCTTTGCAAACTGGAAAACATTTATCCGGAGGCTGCATTCATTGTAGCTGGGGATTTTAACAAAGCCAATCTGAAAACAAGACTCCCTAAATTTTATCAGCATATCGATTGCGCAACCAGGGGTGGTAAAACCTTGGATCATTGTTACTCTAACTTCCGCGACGCATATAAGGCCCTGCCCCGCCCCCCTTTCGGAAAAGCTGACCACGACTCCATTTTGCTGATCCCTGCCTACAGGCAGAAATTAAAACAAGAGGCTCCCACGCTGAGGTCTGTCCAACGCTGGTCAGACCAAGCTGACTCTACACTCCAAGACTGCTTCCATCACGTGGACTGGGACATGTTTCGTATTGCGTCAGATGGGAATATTGACGAATACGCTGATTCGGTGTGCGAGTTCATTAGAACGTGCGTCGAAGATGTCGTTTCCATAGCAACGTTAAAAACATTCCCTAACCAGAAACCGTGGATTGATGGCAGCATTCGCGTGAAACTGAAAGCGCGAACCACTGCTTTTAATCAGGGCAAGGTGTCTGGCAACATGACTGAATACAAACAGTGCAGCTATTCCCTCCGCAAGGCTATTAAACAAGCTAAGCGTCAGTACAGAGACAAAGTGGAATCTCAATTCAATGGCTCAGACACAAGAGGCATGTGGCAGGGTCTACAGTCAATCACGGACTACAAGATGAAATCCAGCCCAGTCGCGGACCAGGATGTCTTGCTCCCAGGCAGACTAAATAACTTTTTTTTGTCCGCTTTGAGGACAATACAGTGCCACTGACACGGCCTGCAACGGAAACATGCGGTCTCTCCTTCACTGCAGCCGAGGTGAGTAAGACATTTAAACGTGTTAACCCTCGCAAGGCTGCAGGCCCAGACGGCATCCCCAGCCGCGCCCTCAGAGCATGCGCAGACCAGCTGGCCGGTGTGTTTACGGACATATTCAATCAATCCCTATACCAGTCTGCTGTTCCCACATGCTTCAAGAGGGCCACCATTGTTCCTGTTCCCAAGAAAGCTAAGGTAACTGAGCTAAACGACTACCGCCCCGTAGCACTCACTTCCGTCATCATGAAGTGCTTTGAGAGACTAGTCAAGGACCATATCACCTCCACCCTACCTGACACCCTAGACCCACTCCAATTTGCTTACCGCCCAAATAGGTCCACAGACGATGCAATCTCAACCACACTGCACACTGCCCTAACCCACCTGGACAAGAGGAATACCTATGTGAGAATGCTGTTCATCGACTACAGCTCGGCATTCAACACCATAGTACCCTCCAAGCTCGTCATCAAGCTCGAGACCCTGGGTCTCGACCCCGCCCTGTGCAACTGGGTACTGGACTTCCTGACGGGCCGCCCCCAGGTGGTGAGGGTAGGCAACAACATCTCCTCCCCGCTGATCCTCAACACGGGGCCCCACAAGGGTGCGTTCTGAGCCCTCTCCTGTACTCCCTGTTCACCCACGACTGCGTGGCCACGCACGCCTCCAACTCAATCATCAAGTTTGCGGACGACACAACAGTGGTAGGCTTTATTACCAACAACGACGAGACGGCCTACAGGGAGGAGGTGAGGGCCCTCGGAGTGTGGTGTCAGGAAAATAACCTCACACTCAACGTCAACAAAACTAAGGAGATGATTGTGGACTTCAGGAAACAGCAGAGGGAACACCCCCCTATCCACATCGATGGAACAGTAGTGGAGAGGGTAGCTAGTTTTAAGTTCCTCGGCATACACATCACAGACAAACTGAATTGGTCCACTCACACTGACAGCGTCGTGAAGAAGGCGCAGCAGCGCCTATTCAACCTCAGGAGGCTGAAGAAATTCGGCTTGTCACCAAAAGCACTCACAAACTTCTACAGATGCACAATCGAGAGCATCCTGGCGGGCTGTATCACCGCCTGGTACGGCAACTGCTCCGCCCTCAACCGTAAGGCTCGACAGAGGGTAGTGAGGACTGCACAACGCATCACCGGGGGCAAACTACCTGCCCTCCAGGACACCTACACCACCCGTTGTTACAGGAAGGCCATAAAGATCATCAAGGACATCAACCACCCGAACCACTGCCTGTTCACCCCGCTATCATCCAGAAGGCGAGGTCAGTACAGGTGCATCAAAGCTGGGACCGAGAGACTGAAAAACAGCTTCTATCTCAAGGCCATCAGACTGTTAAACAGCCACCACTAACACTGAGTGGCTGCTGCCAACACACTGTCATTGACACTGACCCAACTCCAGCCATTTTAATAATGGGAATTGATGGGAAATGATGTAAATATATCACTAGCCACTTTAAACAATGCTACCTTATATAATGTTACTTACCCTACATTATTCATCTCATATGCATATGTATATACTGTACTCTACATCATCGACTGCATCCTTATGTAACACATGTATCACTAGCCACTTTAACTATGCCACTTTGTTTACTTTGTCTACACACTCATCTCATATGTATATACTGTACTCGATACCATCTACTGTATGCTGCTCTGTACCATCACTCATTCATATATCCTTATGTACATGTTCCTTATCCCCTTACACTGTGTATAAGACAGTAGTTTTGGAATTGTTAGTTAGATTACTTGTTGGTTATCACTGCATTGTCGGAACTAGAAGCACAAGCATTTCGCTACACTCGCATTAACATCTGCTAACCATGTGTATGTGGCAAATAAAATTTGATTTGATTTGATTTGATTTGATTTGTGTGAAGAGTCCTGGAAGAGCACTTTGTTTCGCATCCCACTACTAAAATAAATACAATCTAATGTACTGTATGTTTTGACATCTGTCAACTCTGTTGAATGTAAATAATTATCTATTTTCCCCTGGTCCAAACCAAATGGTGTCCTATACTAGGCAAGATCAAATGTGTCTTTTTTGTGCATATAAGTGATGTCCTTTCTTTGAACTTCCTCTTTGATTACTGTGCCGCAACATTAGACGTTCAGATATGTGTGGCTAAGGGGGTCATGGGAAATAGCTCTCCTTTTCAGTGGGGAAGCAAACATCCACATGTCATTATAAAGTAGCATAACAGCTTTGCATTCACTGATGTTCTCTGCTGTCATCAGACTGGAAATACACCACATCGTTTACTCTAGCATTCCCCTGAAAATGTACAGAGACCTTCTTCAAAATGAACTACCATTACTATCAGAGAACTGACAGATTCTTCTGCTTTTTAGAGGTACAGAAGTGTTTTGCCTATGAACAGAAAAGCAGGGGTTACCAGAGAGGTCTCTACATGAACCGGGAACAGATTAAGATATTTGTTGTATTTCAGAGGGAACAAGGAAGAAAGCGCAATGGAATAAAGTTACCACAGATGAGCCTATTGTGTGAAACCTTAGTGGACTGGAGAAAACATATGTCTTCCTTTCAATTTCTCCCATTCTTCACACAGACCTCTCCCATTCCATTCTCTCATTTCTCAAACATGAATTCTAAACTTTTCTGCCTGTGTGTCTCACTCGGTTGTCCTTGTTTTGATCCATTGACAAGTCTCAGAAGTGCCTCCTTGTCTTCAGAAATGGCTTCTTTCTTTCCTTTCTATTTTTCCGTGCCGGTAGACCTACAAGTGGATCTCCAAGTGACGGGGAAGGAGATTTGTTGGAGGGAATTCTCAACTTTGGGCCACAGCAGCAGTTGGCCCGATGTAGGAGCTGAACTCCATCCCAATCAAACGGCTGCACCTGGTGCTTCATTACTTGTTCCTCTTTGTCTCCCTGCTCTCTGTTGGCGTGTACATGCTAGGAATGTTGAAATGAATTTACAAATTGTCAGAGCCTGCACTGATGCTGATAATGACACGAGAGGCAGGGATTGAAGGGAAGGCGCTCTGAAGAAAAGTTTTTAGAAGAGAAGAACAATGCGGCACGGCACGCTCCTCAATATCAATGCTGTGAATATAAATCTGCTTCGACATAAAGCTGCCTGTCTATGGCACTGTCTTCTGTGAGAGCTACTCTTTGTTGTTTTCAGGGGTTTTCATTCCCCTCTTTGTCTCTGTTGCCCAGAGAGTTAATAACTATACATATTTTTCTTTAGATGATGTAGGTAAACAAAATATGTTGTCCTCATCGTATCAATAGTTTATCTTCATGATGTAGTGATCAGGTCACATCCACTAAAACACAATGAGTAACAGACACAGGCAACAGAGATGAAAAATCTATTGAACGTTTTTACAGTGTGATTTTTAACATCTCCATTCCCTGAGTGTATTGCCAAATGTAAAAACCTTTCTAACACCACAAAACATAAAAGCTCCTCTAGCCTCAAAGTAAAAGAAAAAGCCATCTTGCCAAAGTATGAATAATAACTACTTGATTAGCCATGCAATATATTTGACTGAAAGGTATTGGCATCATCACAGTGCCAAAGGCCTGTTCTCTCTGCCCGACTGCTCACTACCTAAGATGGCATATTGGAAATGTTCGTAGAGAATGATAGAGGCCACTAGTAGCCAAAGGCACTTTTAGCATGGGCAGCGCCATGCTTCCTCCAGTTTAAAGTAGTCAAAGTAGTCCGCTGGGTGGGGATTCCTATGGGTTGTAGCCTCAATGGCACTGCCCTTGCTGTCACAGACGCTATAATGGTACAGATACACTGAGTATAGCAAACACAAGGAACGCCTTCCTAATATTGAGTTCCAGCCCCCCAACCCCCAATCCCTCATAACAGCCTCAATTCATCGGGGCATGACTCCACAAGGTGTTGAAAGCGTTCCAAAGGGATGCTGGCCCATGTTGATTCCAATCCTTCCCACATGTGTGTAAAGTTGGCTGGATGTTCTTTGGGTGGTGGACCATTCTTGATAGAGACGGGAAACTGTTGCTGGTGAAAAACCCATCTCCGTTGCAGTTCTTGACACAAACCGGTGCACCTGTCACCTACAGTGGCTTGCGAAAGATTTCAACCCCCTTGGCATTTTTCCTATTTTGTTGCCTTACATCCTGGAAATAAAATAGATTTTTTGGGGGTTGGTATCATTTGATTTACACAACATGACTACCACTTCGAAGATGCAAAATATGTGTTTATTGTGAAACAAACAAGAAATAAGACAACAGAAAACTTGAGCATGCATAACTATTTACCCCCTCAAAGTCAATACTTTGTAGAGCCAACTTTTGCAGCAATTACAGCTTCAAGTCTCTTGGGGTATGTCTCTCTACGTTTGACACATCTAGCCACTGGGATTTTTGCCCATTCTTCAAGGAAAAACTGCTCCAGCTCCTTCAAGTTGGATGGGTTACGCTGGTGTACAGCAATCTTTAAGTAATCCGACAGATTCTCAATTGGATTGAGGTCTGGGCATTGACTAGGCCATTCCAAGACATTTAAATGTTTCCCCTTAAACCACTCAAGTGTTGTTTTGGCAGTATGCTTAAGGTCGTTGTCCTGCTGGAAGGTGAACCTCCGTTCTAGTCTCAAATCTCTGGCAGTCTGAAACAGGTTTCCCTCAAGAATTTTCCATTATTTAGCACCATCCATCATTCCTTCTATTCTGACCAGTTTCCCTGCCAATGAAAAACATCCCCACAGCATGATGCTACCCCCACCATGCTTCACTGATGGTGTTCTCGGCGTGATGAGATGGTGTTGGACATAGCATTTTCCTTGATGGCCAAAAAGCTCAATTTTAGTCTCATCTGACCTGAGTACCTTCTTCCATATGTTTGGGGAGTCTCCCACATGACTTTTATCGAACACCAAACGTGTTTGCTTTTTTTTTTCTTTAAGAAATGGCCTTTTTCTGGCCACTCTTCCAAAAAGCCCCACTCTGTGGTGTACGGCTTAAAGTGGTCCTGTGGACAGACACTCCAATCTCCGCTGTGGAGCTTTGCAGCTCCTTCGTGTCATGTTTTGTCTTAGATTGTCTTGTCATTTTGCTTTTCCCTCTGTTCATTTTCCCCCTGCTGGTCTTTTTAGGTTCGTTCCCCTCTTTCTCTCTTCCTCCCTCTCTCTCTTCTCTCTATCGCTCCGTTCCTGCTCCCAGCTGTTCCTATTCCCCTAATCAATCATTTAGTCTTCCCACACCTGTTCCCTATCTTTCCCCCTGATTAGAGTCCCTATTTCTCCCCTTGTTTTCCGGTTCTGCCCTGTCGGATCCTTGTCTATTGTTCACCGTGCTGTGTCTCTGTATCGCCCTGTCGTGTCGTGTTTCCCTCAGATGCTGCGTGGTGAGCAGGTGTCTGAGTCTGCTACGTTCAAGTGCCTTCCCGAGGCAACCTGCAGTTCTTGATCGAGTCTCCAGTCTGTTCTCGTCATTACGAGTGGAATTATGTCTTATGATTGTAGAATTACTTTACTGGATTAAAGACTCTGTTTTCGCCAAGTCGCTTTTGGGTCCTCATTCACCTGCATGACAGAAGGATCCGACCAAAGAATGGACCCAGCGACTACAGACGCTCGTAACACTGCCGTCGAGATCCAGGGAGCCATGCTCGGCAGACACGAGCAGGAATTGTCTGCTGCTCGCCATGCCGTGGAGAACCTGGCCGCTCAGGTTTCCGACCTCTCTGGACAGTTCCAGAGTCTTCGTCTCGTGCCACCTGTTACTTCCTGGCCTGCCGAGCCTCCGGAACCTAGGGTTAATAACCCACCTTGCTACTCCGGGCAGCCCACGGAGTGCCGCTCCTTTCTCACCCAGTGTGATATTGTGTTCTCTCTCCAACCCAACACATACTCTAGAGAGAGAGCTCGGGTTGCTTACGTCATTTCACTCCTTACTGGCCGGGCTCGAGAGTGGGGCACAGCTATCTGGGAGGCAAGGGCTGATTGTTCAAACAATTACCAGAACTTTAAAGAGGAGATGATTCGGGTTTTTGACCGTTCAGTTTTTGGTAGGGAGGCTTCTAGGGCCCTGGCTTCCCTGTGCCAAGGTGATCGATCCATAACGGATTACTCTATAGAGTTTCGCACTCTTGCTGCCTCTAGTGACTGGAACGAGCCGGCGCTGCTCGCTCGTTTTCTGGAGGGACTCCACGCAGTGGTCAAAGATGAGATTCTCTCTCGGGAGGTTCCTTCCAGTGTGGACTCTTTGATTGCTCTCGCCATCCGCATAGAACGACGGGTAGATCTTCGTCACCAAGCTCGTGGAAGAGAGCTCGCGTCAACGGTGTTTCCCTGCTCCGCATCGCAACCATCTCCCTCCTCTGGCTCAGAGACTGAGCCCATGCAGCTGGGAGGTATTCGCATCTCGACTAAGGAGAGGGAACGGAGGATCACCAACCGCCTGTGCCTCTATTGCGGATTTGATGGACATTTTGTCAATTCATGTCCAGTAAAAGGCCAGAGCTCATCAGTAAGCGGAGGGCTACTGGTGAGCGCTACTACTCAGGTCTCTTCATCTAGATCCTGTACTACTATGTCGGTCCATCTACGCTGGACCGGTTCGGGTGCTACATGCAGTGCCTTGATTGACTCTGGGGCTGAGGGTTGTTTCATGGACGAAGCATGGGCTCGGAAACATGACATTCCTTTCAGACAGTTAGACAAGCCTACGCCCATGTTTGCCTTAGATGGTAGTCATCTTCCCAGTATCAGATTTGAGACACTACCTTTAACTCTCACAGTATCTGGTAACCACAGTGAGACTATTTCTTTTTTGATTTTTCGTTCACCTTTTACACCTGTTGTTTTGGGTCATCCCTGGCTAGTATGTCATAATCCTTCTATTAATTGGTCTAGTAATTCTATCCTATCCTGGAACGTTTCTTGTCATGTGAAGTGTTTAATGTCTGCCATCCCTCCCATTTCTTCTGTCCCCACTTCTCAGGAGGAACCTGGCGATTTGACAGGAGTGCCGGAGGAATATCATGATCTGCGCACGGTCTTCAGTCGGTCCCGAGCCAACTCCCTTCCTCCTCACCGGTCGTATGATTGTAGTATTGATCTCCTTCCGGGGACCACTCCTCCTCGGGGTAGACTATACTCTCTGTCGGCTCCCGAACGTAAGGCTCTCGAGGATTATTTATCTGTGTCTCTTGACGCCGGTACCATAGTGCCTTCTTCCTCTCCGGCCGGGGCGGGGTTCTTTTTGTTAAGAAAAAGGACGGTACTCTGCGCCCCTGCGTGGATTATCGAGGGCTGAATGACATAACGGTTAAGAATCGTTATCCGCTTCCCCTTATGTCATCAGCCTTCGAGATTCTGCAGGGAGCCAGGTGCTTTACTAAATTGGACCTTCGTAACGCTTACCATCTCGTGCGCATCAGAGAGGGGGACGAGTGGAAAACGGCGTTTAACACTCCGTTAGGGCATTTTGAGTACCGGGTTCTGCCGTTTGGTCTCGCCAATGCGCCAGCTGTTTTTCAGGCATTAGTTAATGATGTTCTGAGAGACATGCTGAACATCTTTGTTTTTGTCTATCTTGACGATATCCTGATTTTTTCACCGTCACTCGAGATTCATGTTCAGCACGTTCGACGTGTTCTACAGCGCCTTTTAGAGAATTGTCTCTACGTGAAGGCTGAGAAGTGCTCTTTTCATGTCTCCTCCGTTACTTTTCTCGGTTCCGTTATTTCCGCTGAAGGCATTCAGATGGATTCCGCTATGGTCCAAGCTGTCAGTGATTGGCCCGTTCCAAGGTCACGTGTCGAGTTGCAGCGCTTTCTAGGTTTCGCTAATTTCTATCGGCGTTTCATTCGTAATTTCGGTCAAGTTGCTGCCCCTCTCACAGCTCTTACTTCTGTCAAGACGTGTTTTAAGTGGTCCGGTTCCGCCCAGGGAGCTTTTGATCTTCTAAAAGAACGTTTTACGTCCGCTCCTATCCTCGTTACTCCTGACGTCACTAGACAATTCATTGTCGAGGTTGACGCTTCAGAGGTAGGCGTGGGAGCCATTCTATCCCAGCGCTTCCAGTCTGACGATAAGGTTCATCCTTGCGCTTATTTTTCTCATCGCCTGTCGCCATCTGAACGCAACTATGATGTGGGTAACCGCGAACTGCTCGCCATCCGCTTAGCCCTAGGCGAATGGCGACAGTGGTTGGAGGGGGCGACCGTTCCTTTTGTCGTTTGGACAGACCATAAGAACCTTGAGTACATCCGTTCTGCCAAACGACTTAATGCCCGTCAAGCTCGTTGGGCGTTGTTTTTCGCTCGTTTCGAGTTTGTGATTTCTTACCGTCCGGGTAGCAAAAACACCAAGCCTGATGCCTTATCCCGTCTGTTTAGTTCTTCTGTGGCTTCTACTGATCCCGAGGGGATTCTTCCTTATGGGCGTGTTGTCGGGTTGACAGTCTGGGGAATTGAAAGACAGGTTAAGCAAGCACTCACGCACACTGCGTCGCCGCGCGCTTGTCCTAGTAACCTCCTTTTCGTTCCTGTTTCCACTCGTCTGGCTGTTCTTCAGTGGGCTCACTCTGCCAAGTTAGCTGGTCATCCCGGTGTTCGAGGCACTCTTGCGTCTATTCGCCAGCGCTTTTGGTGGCCGACTCAGGAGCGTGACACGCGCCGTTTCGTGGCTGCTTGTTCGGACTGCGCGCAGACTAAGTCGGGTAACTCTCCTCCTGCCGGTCGTCTCAGACCGCTCCCCATTCCTTCTCGACCATGGTCTCACATCGCCCTAGACTTCATTACCGGTCTGCCTTTGTCTGCGGGGAAGACTGTGATTCTTACGGTTGTCGATAGGTTCTCTAAGGCGGCACATTTCATTCCCCTCGCTAAACTTCCTTCCGCTAAGGAGACGGCACAAATCATCATCGAGAATGTGTTCAGAATTCATGGCCTCCCGTTAGACGCCGTTTCAGACAGAGGCCCGCAATTCACGTCACAGTTTTGGAGGGAGTTCTGTCGTTTGATTGGTGCGTCCGTCAGTCTCTCTTCCGGGTTTCATCCCCAGTCTAACGGTCAAGCAGAGAGGGCCAATCAGACGATTGGTCGCATACTACGCAGCCTTTCTTTCAGAAACCCTGCGTCTTGGGCAGAACAGCTCCCCTGGGCAGAATACGCTCACAACTCGCTTCCTTCGTCTGCTACCGGGTTATCTCCGTTTCAGAGTAGTCTGGGTTACCAGCCTCCTCTGTTCTCATCCCAGCTTGCCGAGTCCAGCGTTCCCTCCGCTCAAGCGTTTGTCCAACGTTGTGAGCGCACCTGGAGGAGGGTGAGGTCTGCACTTTGCCGTTACAGGGCACAGACTGTGAGAGCCGCCAATAAACGTAGGATTAAGAGTCCAAGGTATTGTTGCGGCCAGAGAGTGTGGCTTTCCACTCGCAACCTTCCTCTTACGACAGCTTCTCGTAAGTTGACTCCGCGGTTCATTGGTCCGTTCCGTGTCTCCCAGGTCGTCAATCCTGTCGCTGTGCGACTGCTTCTTCCGCGACATCTTCGTCGCGTCCATCCTGTCTTCCATGTCTCCTGTGTCAAGCCCTTTCTTCGCACCCCCGTTCGTCTTCCCTCCCCCTCCCGTCCTTGTCGAGAGCGCACCTATTTACAAGGTACGTAGGATCATGGACATGCGTTCTCGGGGACGGGGTCACCAATACTTAGTGGATTGGGAGGGTTATGGTCCTGAGGAGAGGAGTTGGGTTCCGTCTCGGGACGTGCTGGACCGTTCACTTATTGATGATTTCCTCCGTTGCCGCCAGGATTCCTCCTCGAGTGCGCCAGGAGGCGCTCGGTGAGTGGGGGGTACTGTCATGTTTTGTCTTAGATTGTCTTGTCATTTTGCTTTTCCCTCTGTTCATTTTCCCCTGCTGGTCTTTTTAGGTTCGTTCCCCTCTTTCTCTCTTCCTCCCTCTCTCTCTTCTCTCTATCGCTCCGTTCCTGCTCCCAGCTGTTCCTATTCCCCTAATCAATCATTTAGTCTTCCCACACCTGTTCCCTATCTTTCCCCCTGATTAGAGTCCCTATTTCTCCCCTTGTTTTCCGTTTCTGCCCTGTCGGATCCTTGTCTATTGTTCACCGTGCTGTGTCTCTGTATCGCCCTGTCGTGTCGTGTTTCCCTCAGATGCTGCGTGGTGAGCAGGTGTCTGAGTCTGCTACGTTCAAGTGCCTTCCCGAGGCAACCTGCAGTTCTTGATCGAGTCTCCAGTCTGTTCTCGTCATTACGAGTGGAATTATGTCTTATGATTGTAGAATTACTTTACTGGATTAAAGACTCTGTTTTCGCCAAGTCGCTTTTGGGTCCTCATTCACCTGCATGACACTTCGGGTTTATCTTTGGTCTCTTTGTTGCATCTCTGATTAATGCCCCCTTTGCCTGGTCCGTGAGTTTTGGTGGGTGTCCCTATCTTGGCAGGTTTGTTGTGGTGCCATATTCTTTCCATTTTTTTATAATGGATTTAATGGTGCTCTGTGGGATGTTCAAAGTTTCAGATATGTTTTTATAACCCAACCCTGATCTGCTCTTCTCCACAACTTTGCCCCTGGCCTGTTTGGAGAGCTCCTTGGTCTTCATAGTGCCGCTTCCTTGGTGGTCCCCCTTTCTTAGTGGTGCCTTTCAGAACAGGTGTACATATGCTGAGAACATGTGGCAAATCAGTGTGATGCTTAGATTGCCCACAGGTGGACTTTATTTAAATAATTATGTGGCTTCAGAAGGTAATTGGTCACACCAGATCTTATTTGGGACCTTCATAGCAAAGGGGATGAATACATATGCACCCACCACTTTTCAGTTTTACATTTTTTGTATGTTTTTGAAACAAGTATTTTTTTCACTAATTTAATCACTAATCACTAATTTGGACATTTTTGTGTATGTCCATTACTTAAAATCCAAATAAAATCCATTTAAATTACAGGTTGTAATGCAACAAAATTGGAAAATGCCAAGGGGGTGAATACTTTTGCAAGGCACTGTACTTCCATACCCCGTTCACACACACACACACACACACACAATCCATGTCTTAATTGTCTCAAGGCTTAGAAATCCCTCTTTAACCTATCTCCTCCCCTACATCTACACAGATTGAAGTGAATTTAACAAGTGACATCAATAAGGGATCATAGCTTTCACCTGGATTCACCATGTAATTCTATGTCATGGAAAATTCAAGAGTTCTTAATGTTTTGTATACACAGTGGCACTATTCAGCATTATTGTCATGGACAGCCGCCGAATGCAATTGGTGTCATGTTGCAGGGATATACAGCACTGGCTCACCCACACACGTAATAAGTTATTTAATCAGTGCATAAGTCATGTGTAATCATTTGTGTCATTCCGCAGATGCCGTCATATATTACGAAGGGGACTGGACGTAAAAGCTTTACATCCCATCTATGCCTCTGGCCAGGGATGCCCGGAAATCAGGGAGTTATCCTCACCTTGTCAAATAGTTAGACAATTTGAGAGAGAGAGAGAGAGAGAGAGAGAGAGAGAGAGAGAGAGAGAGAGAGAGAGAGAGAGAGAGAGAGAGAGAGAGAGAGAGAGAGAGAGAGAGAGAGAGGCCATAGGCCAAACAAGGATTGCTTCTGAAATTGGGGGACATAACATATTCACTGATCACAATAATAAATAATATTCCAGTAAATGAACAATGGACATCCCTAATGATCCCCCTGGGTTCTGAAGGGAGCCATAGATAATGCTGGGGTTGCAGGGCTGGTAATGCAGAAACAGTTCCACTAGATATGTAGGTTCATATACACACACACCAACCCACGCAGTTCAGGAGACCAGACCCAGACTGAGAATTATGAAATTGTACATACATGCCCTTTCATCAGTGCCAATTCATACGTTCTGCCACAAATTGAAGTTGCCAAATATATAAACTCAGCAACAACAACAATAAAAAGTATATTTTTCAGAAACCTGTCTTTCAAAGATAATTCATAAAAATCCTAATAACTTCACAGATCTTCGTAGGAAATGGTTTAAACACGGTTTCCCCTGCTTGTTCAATGAACCGTAAACAATTAATGAACATGCACCTGTAGAACGGTCGTTAAGACACTAACAGGTTACAGACGGTAGGCAATTAAGGTCACAATTATGAAAACTTAGGACACTAAAATAGGCCTTTCTACTGACTCTGAGAAACACCAAAAGAAATACGCCCAGGGTCCCTGATCACCTGTGTGAATGTGCCTTAGGCATGAGGACTGCAGATGTGGCCAGGGCAATAAATAAACAGCCGATCGTCCTCGCAGTGGCAGATCATGTGTAACAACACCTGCTCAAGATCAGTACATCCGAACATCACACCTGCGGGACAGGTACAGGACAACAACAACTGCCCGAGTTACACCAGGAACGCACAATCCCTCCATCAGTGCTCAGACTGTCCGCAATAGGCTGAGAGAGGCTGGACTGAAGGCTTGTAGGCCTGTTGTAAGGCAGGTCTTCACCAGACCTCACCTGCAACAACGTCGCCTATGGGCACAAACCCACTGTCGCTGGACCAGACAGGACTGGCAAAAAGTGTTCTCGGTTTTGTCTCACCAGGGGTGATGGTCGTATTCGCATTTTTCATTTAAGGATTTGCACCATCCCTACGGTGAAACATGGTAGTGGCAGCATCATGCTGTGGGGATGTTTTTCAGTGGAAGGGACTGGGAGACTAGTCAGTATCGAGGCAAAGATAAATGGAGCAAATTACAGCGAGAACCTTGATGAAAACCTGCTTCTGTGTGCTCAGGGTCTCGGACTGGGGGCGAAGTTCAACTTTCAACAGGACAACGACCCTAAGCACACAGCCAAGACAATGCAGGAGTGGCTTCGGGAACTGTCTGTGAATGTCCTTGAGTGGCCCTGCCAGAGCCCAGATTTGAACCTGAACATCTCTCTGGAAAGACCTGAAAATAGCTGTGCAGCAACGCTCTCCATCCAATCTGACAGATCTTGAGAGGATTTGAAGAGAAGAATGGGAGAAATTCCCCAAATACATGTGTGCCAAGCTTGTAGCGTAGGGATGGTGCAAGGTTTCTTCCAGACGTGACACTTGGCATTCAGGCCAAAGAGTTCAAATGGTGTAAAATGGCGCCAGAGAAGATGGCAGACGTTTTATGTGCAACAAGCCAATTGTGTTCTTTTGTTCTCTTATTTGCGTTGTTTGTAACTTAGTTTTTTACTTATTTTGTACATAATTTTGCCGCTACCGTCTCTTATGACCAAAAATAACTTCTAGACATCAGGACTGCGATTACTCACTATGGACTATCAGGATCCTCTTTTTCCTTCCACAACACTGACAAGCATGACGGGAAGGATACACTGCTTCCTAGGGAACAGGCCCCGATCCTGTGATCTACATGAAGAGGAGGCAGAGAAAGAAAGCCTTCTGAGAATTCACAGGTGATCGAATAAACCCCCACTTTCCTCCATTCTGCTAGCAAACATGCCATCTTTGGACAATAAAATCAACCAATTATGCGTACGATTAAACGACCAACAGGACATTTAAAATTGTAACATCTTATGCTTCACAGAGTCGTGGCCGAATGACGACTATATCAACATACAGCTGGCTGGTTATACGATGTACCGGCAAGATAGAACAGGGGCGTCTGGTAAGACAATGAGCTGTACTCCGCCATAAGCAAACAAGAAATAGCTCACCCTGTAAATCTAATCCTAGTAAATCTGTTTTACCAAATTTCTATCACCAGTAAGCACCAATGACTAGACCCATAAAAAAAGTGGTCAAATGAAACAGATGCTAAGCTAGAGGACTGTTTTGCTAGCACAGACTGGAATATGTTCCGGGATTCCTCCAATGGCATTGAGGAGTACACCACATCAGTCATTGGCTTCATCAATAAGTGCATCGATGACGTCGTCCCCACAGAGACCGTACGTACATAGCCCAACCAGAAGCCATGGATTACAGGCAGCATCCGCACTGAGCTAAATGCTAGAGCTGCCGCTTTCAAGGAGCAGGACTAACCCGGAAGCTTATAAGAAATCCCACTATACCTTCCGAAGAACCATGAAACAGGCAAAGCATCGATACAGGACTAAGATCGAATCGTACTACAACGGCTCTGATGCCCGTCGAATGTGGCAGTGCTCGCAAACCATTACAGACTACAAGGGGGAGCAGAGTCGAGAGCTGCCCAGTGACACGAGCCTAAAAGACTAGCTAAACTACTTCTATGCTCGCTTTGAGGCAAGTAACACTGAAACATCCATGAGAGCACCAGCTGTTCCGAAAGACTGTGTGATCACGCTCTCCGCAGCCGGTGTGAGTTAGACCTTTAAACAGGTCAAAATTCACAAGGCCGCAGGGCCAGATGGTTTACCAGGATGTGTACTGCGAGCATGCGCTGACCAACTGGAGAGTCTTCACTGAAATGTTTTACCTCTCCCTGACCAAGTCTGTAATACCAACGTGTTTTAAGCAGACCACCATAGTCCCTGTGCCCAAGAACACTAAGGTAATCAGCCTAATCGGCTACTGACCCGTAGCACTCACGTCTGTAGCCATGAAGAGCCTTGAAAGGCTGGTCATGGCTCACACTAACACCATCATCCCAGAAACCCTAGACCCACTCCGAAATGCATACCGCCCAAACAGATCCACAGATGATGTAATCTCCATTCCACTCCACACTGCCCTTTCCCACCTGGACAAAAGGAACACCTATGTGACAATGCTATTCATTGACTACAGCTCAGTGTTCAACACCAAAGAGCCCTCAAAGCTCACCAATAAGCTTAAGACCCTGGGACTAAACACCTCCCTCTGCAACTGGATCCTGGACTTCCTCACGGGCTGCCTCCAGGTGGTAATGGTAGGTAACAACACATTCGCCACGCTGATCCTCAACACAGGGGCCCCTCAGGGGTGCAATCCCCGTCCCCTGTACTCCCTGTTAACTCATGACTGCACGGCCAGGCACGACACCATCATTAAATTTGCCGATGGCACAACAGTGGTAGCCCTGATCACCGACAACGATGAGACAGCCTATAGGGAGGAGGTCAGAGACCTGGCCGTTTGGTGCCGGGACAACAACCTCTCCCTCAAAGTGATCAAGCCAAAGGATTTTATTCTCATTGACGTGTCTGCAGTGGAGCAGGTTGAGAGCTTCACGTTTCTTGTTGTCCACATCTGCAAACAAACTAACATAGCCCAATTACACAAAGACAGTCATGAAGAGGGCACGACAAAACCTATTCCCCCTCAGGAGACTGAAAAGATTTGACATGGGTCCTCAGATCCTCAAAAGGTTATACAGCTGCACCATCGAGAGCATCCTGACTGGTTGCATAACTGCCTGGTATGGCAACTGCTCGGTATCCGACCGTTGGCAGTTGATCATTGCTAGGCAGTCATTTTCAAGTCTTACCATAGAATTTCAAGCCGATTTAAGTCAAAACTGTAACTAGGCCATTCCAGAACATTCAATGTCATCTTGGTAAGCAACACCAGTGTATATATTTGGCCTTGTGTTTAACGTTACTGTCCTGCTGAAAGGTGATTTCATCTCCCAGTGTCTGGTGGAAAGCAGATGGAACCAGTTTTCTTCTAGAATTTTGAATGTGCTTAGCTCCATTCCATACATATTTTATACTGAAAAACTCCCCAGTACTTAATGATTACAAGCATGCCCATAACATGATGCAGCCAACACAATGCTTGAAAATATGAAGAGTGGTACTCAGTAATGTGTTGTATTTCATTTTCCCCAAACATAACACTTTGTATTCAGGACATAAATGTGCATTGCCACATTTTTTATAGTGTTACTTTAGTGCCTTGTTGTAAATAGGAGTATCTTTTTTTGTACAGGCTTCCTTCTTTTCAATCTGTTAATGAGGATAGTGTTGTGGAGTAACTACAACGTTGTTGATCCATCCCTCATTTTTTTTACTATCGCAGCCATTAAACTCTGCAGCTGTTTTACATCCACCATTGGTCTCTTGGTGAAATCCATGAGCGGTTTCCTTCCTCTCAGGCAACTGAGTTAATAATAATAATATATGCCATTTAGCAGACGCTTTTATTCAAAGCGACTTACAGTCATGTGTGCATACATTCTACTTATGGGTGGTCCCGGGGATCGAACCCACTACCCTGGCGTTACAAGCACCATGCTCTACCAACTGAGCTACAGAAGGACCACGTTTGGGAGGACGTATGTCAATCACTGTATTCTTATCAGCAGACTCAACAGACTTGGTTTCTCTAATGACTGCCTCGCCTGGTTCACCAACTACTTCTCAGAAAGAGTTCAGTGTGTCAAATCGGAGGGCCTGTTGTCCAGACCTCTGGCAGTCTCTATGGGTGTGCCACAGGGTTCATTCCTCGCGCAGACTATTTTCTCTGTATATATCAATGATCTTCAATGCCATACAACACTCCTTCCATGGCCTCCAACTGCTCTTAAATTCTAGTAAAACTAAATGCATGCTCTTCAACCGATCGCTGCCTGCACCCACCCGCACGACTAGCATCACTAGTCTGGACGGTTCTGACTTAGAATATGTAGACTACTATAAATACTACCTAGGTGTCTGGCTAGACTTTAAGCTCTCCTTCCAGACTCATATTAAGCATCTCCAATCCAAAATTAAATCTAGAATCAGCTTCCTATTTCGCAACAAAGCCTCCTTCAATCACGCTGCCAAACATACCCTTGTAAAACTGACCATTCTACCAATCCTTGACTTCCGTGATGTCATTTACAAAATAGCCTCCAACACTCTACTTAGCAAATTGGATGCAGTCTATCACAGTGCCATCAGTTTTGTCACCAAAGCCCCATATACTACCCACCCCTGTGACCTGTGGTCCTGTAGCTCAGTTGGTAGAGCATGGCGCTTGTAACGCCAGGGAAGTGGGTTCAATCCCCGGGACCACCCATACGTAGAATGTATGCACACATGACTGTAAGTCGCTTTGGATAAAAGCGTCTGCTAAATGGCATATATTATTATTATTATTATTATTATTATTATTACCTGTATGCTCTCGTTGGCTGATCCTCGCTACATATTCGTCGCCAAACACACTGGCTCCAGGTCATCTATAAGTCTTTGCTAGGTAAAGCTCTGCCTTATCTCAGCTCACTGTTCACCATAGCAACCCCCACCTGTAGCACATGCTCCAGTGGTCCTTCTGTAGCTCAGTTGGTAGAGCATGGCGCTTGTAACGCCAGGGTAGTGGGTTCAATCCCTGGGACCACCCATATGTAGAATGTATGCACACATGACTGTAAGGCGCTTTGGATAAAAGCGTCTGCTAAATGGCATATAATTAATTAATAATAATTAGTATACTTCACTGGTCATCCCCAAAACCAACACCTCTTTTGACCACCTTTCCTTCCAGTTCTCTGCTGCCAATGACTGGAATGAATTGCAAAAATCACTGAAGCTGGAAACACATATCTCCCTCACTAACTTTAAGCGTCAGCTGTCAGAGCAGCTCACCGATCGCTGCACCTGTACACAGCCCATCTGTAAATAGCCCATCCAACCAACTACCTACCTCATCCCATATTTGTTTTTGTTTTTCTACTCTTTTGCACACCAGTATTTCTACTTGCACATCCTCATCTGCACATCTATCACTCCAGTGTGAATTGCCAAACTGCCAAACTGTAATTAATTCACCACTATGGCCTATTTATTGCCTTACCTCCTTACTTCATTTGCACGCACTGTATACAGATTTTTCAATTGTGTTATTGACTGTACTTTTGTTTATCACATGTGTTACTCTGTGTCGTTGTTTTTGTCGCACTGCTTTGCCTTATCTTGGCCAGGTCGCAGTTATAAATGAGAACTTACCTGCCTGGTTAAATAAAGGTGAAATAAAAAATAAAAAAACATCTTTGAAGTGACTGGGTATGTTGATACACAATACAGAGTGTAATTAATAACTGCTAAAAGGGATATTCAATGTCAGCTTTTTTATTTTGTTATTATAGGTTCCCTTTTAAAGCGAGGCATTGGAAAACCTGGTCTTTGTGATTGAATATGTCTTTGAAATTCACTGCTCGACTGAAGGACCTTACAGATATGTTTGGGGTACAGAGATGAGAGAGTCATTCAAAAATCATGTTAAACATTATTATTGCACACAGAGTCCATGCAACTTATCATGTGACTTGTGAAGCAAATATTACTCCTGAGAGTTTCAAGTTCCTTGGTGTCCACATCACCAACAAACTAACATGGTCCAAACAGACCAAGACAGTCGTGAAGAGGGCACGACAACATATTTTCCCTCCCAGGAGACTGAAAAGATTTGGCATGGATCCCCAGATCCTTAAAAAGTTCTACAGCTGCACCATCGAGAGCATCCTGACTGGTTGCATCGCTGCCTGGTATGGCAACTGCTCGGCATCTGACCGTAAGGCTCTACAGAGGGCCGTGCGTACATCACTGGGGCCAAGCTTCCTGTCATTTAGGACCTATATACATGCCTGGGCAATTCCAGTCCTTGGGGATCTAATTGGTGCCACACTTTTCCCCCATCCCTAGCAAACACAGCTGATTTAAACTAATTGCATTTTTAACTGAAGATCATGATTAGTTGATTATTGGAGTCAGGTGTGTAAGCTGGGGCTGGGGCAAAAGTGTGACACCAATCAGGCCCCTGAGGACTGGAGTTGCCCAGGCCTGTCCAAGACGGTATCAGAGGCAAGTGGTAACAGAGCGCCAAGTCCAGGACCAAAAGGCTCCTCAACAGCTTCTACCCCAAGCCATAAGTCTGCTGAACAATTAATCAAATAGCCACCCAGACTATCTACTATTTTACACTGCTGCTACTTGCTGTTTATTATCCATGCGTAGTCACTGTACCCCTACCTACATGTACAAATTACCTTGACTAACCCGTATACCGGCAAATTGACTCAGTACCAGTACCCCCTGCGTATAGCCTCGCTCTTGTTGTTTTATTGTGTTACTTTTTATTCTTTTTTAAACTTTCGTTTATTTGGTCAAAATGTTCTTAACTCTTTCGTGAACTGCATTGTTGGTAATGGACTTGTAAGTAAGTTTTTCACCTGTTGTATTCGGCGCGTGTAACAAATGCATTTTGATTTGAACTTGCTTACGCTCGCCACAACAAAAGAGTTAAATACTTATTGACTCAAGACAGTTCAGCTTTTCATTAAAAAAATACAAAGATTATTCCACTTTGACATGATGGGGTATGGTGTGTAGGCCAGTGACAAAATCTCAATTAACTTCATTTTAAATTCAGGCTGTAATACAACAAAATGTGGAAAAAGTCAAGGGGTTTGAATAGTTTCTGGAGACACTGTATACTGCATTGGTGGTAGGCTACACCTTTCCCAAGGTCTCTTTCTCACCAGACTCCCAATATATGGACCTGTCATTGCTATGGTGTTGGCCCCTAAAACATTAGTCCACAGTGTGTGAGAAATCATGGTTACACTGTTGACGAACAGTCTTTTAATGGAATTAGACACTCACTCAGTCTACCCAATCACCTGATAATTTGTCTGTCCCAAATGGAAACCTATTGTCTTTAGAGTGCACCCCGTTTGACCAGCACCCAAAGGGCATGCATTTTAAAGGAATAGGGTGCCATTTGGGACACCCTTTCCCACTGGGCACACACTGGTTGAATCAACATTGTTTCCACAAAATGTCAATGAAATTACATTGAACCAATGTGGAATAGACGTCTGTGCCAAGACTAATTGATTGATATAGCTACTCAAAGGAAATCCCCAGGCATATTCTAGAGGCTCTGCTACACAGGGCCACAGATGTTGGATGGGGAGCTAGTTCTCACAGTATTTTCTTCTCCTTGCTCACGGTCAAATATTTTTTGTCTAATGATGTTTTCCCCTCGTGTGATCAGGGAGAGACAGGAGGCAGCTCTGGAGAGAGTGGGCATCTGAATACCTGCTGAACACCCCTCCTCTCCAAGCTCAGTGGGAGACACACAAACCCTCACAGACTAGTGGGAGACATATGGTCACCACTCATTGTAGCTCGCTGGGAAAATCACCACTGAAGCAGCACACAGATGTGTGTGTGTGTGTGTGTGTGTGTGTGTGTGTGTGTGTGTGTGTGTGTGTGTGTGTGTGTGTGTGTGTGTGTGTGTGTGTGTGTGTGTGTGTGTGTGTGTGTGTGTGTGTGTGTGTGTGTGTGTGTGTGTGTGTGTGTGTGTGTGTGTGTGTGTGTGTGTGTGTGTGTGTGTGTGCAGTATTGTGGAAACGAATTAACACTAGTCCTGTTCAATGAGCGTCTAACATTTTAGCAATAATGATAAGATATGACAAAATCTTGCCTTTGTAACTGCGGTATAAGAACAGGTGTACAAGCAATTTAAATGCTACTTTCTGAGTAATTATCCCAGTTTAATAAGGCACCCAGAAAGGAGCCCCACAATTCAGAATACTATATATGGCTGCATAACTAGTGAGCATTAGGATTGAATACATATAGTAACATGGATATGTTTACTATTATAACAAAACAGGGAGATATAAGCTGGAAGAAAATGCATTATGCTAATTGAGCTGCATGATATAATTGTTAAAATAATCATAGCATCTAATCATTTGTAATGCAGATTGATTTCAGAAAACAAATGATCTCATTTAAAAAGTGAAGGGAGACACACATCCAATGTTGATCAGCTCTCAACAGTCACGTTGCATGGGAGGTGGTTGATTGGATCCTAACTGACAGATGCGATATCAACACTGGAATGGACCATAATTAACACAATGATTGAACTTTGTTTCAAATCCTGAGGGGAAAGGACATTTTTTATTTATTCTCGTTGTCTGTCTTCCTGGTATGGCAGGGTTTTAATTCTGTCTTTCCTTGCCTTAGCTGTGTGAGTCCTTAATACCCCCCACCCCCTCCTCTGGAATATGAGTCTACTGTAATTGCAAATGGAGTCAGCGAGAAAGACGCGTCAACACTACAAAGGTTTAATTTCCAACTGTGCATGCAGGTTCCAAATGTGAGGGGCATTTTAAGGAATGAACCGTTTAACGAGAGGAATGTTCACTCTGAAGGAAACGTTTAACGAGATGAATATTCACTCTGAAAGAACCATTTAATGAGGGTAAAATTCATTTCCAAAGAACCGCTTAACGAGGGTAACATTCACTCTGAAGAAACCGTTTAACAAGGGTAACATTTACTCTGACACGGAACCCAAACCGGCGGCGCTCGTGCGCCATCGTCCATACATTTATTTTGTCCCCTACACCAAACGAGGTCACGACACGCAGGTTAAAATATAAAAACACACTCTGAACCAATTACATTCATTTGGGGACAGGTCAAAAAGCATTAAACCTTTATGGCAATTTAGCTAGCTAGCTTGCTGTTGTTAGCTAATTTGTCCTGGGATATAAACATTGAGTTGTTATTTTGCCTGAAATGCACAAGGTCCTCTACTCCGACAATTAATCCACACATAAAACGGTCAATCGAATCGTTTCTAGTCATCTCTCCTTCTAGGCTTTTGCTTCTCTTGACTTTATATTGTGATTGGCAACTTTCATAAATTAGGTCCATTTCCTCCACCGACCTCATTTGTCTTTCAGTAACCCACGTAGGTATAACTAATGAGGAGATGGCATGTGGGTACCTGCTTCTATAAACCAATGAAGAGATGGGAGAGGCAGGACAGCGCGATCTGCGTCAGAAATAGAACTGACTTCTATTTTAGCCCTTGGCAACGCAGACACTCGCGAGCAGTGTTGGAGCAGTAATTGAATAATATAGATTTCTACATTTATTTTGCAACACTTGCACACGCGATGCGAGCGATGTAGTGATTTACAGTGGGTAACATTCACTCTGAAGGAACCGTTTAACGAGGATAACATTCACTCTGAAGGAACCATTTACAGTGGGTAACATTCACTCTAAAGGAACCGTTTAACGAGGGTGACATTCACTCTGAAGGAACCATGTAACAAGGGTAACGTTCACTCTGAAGGAACCATTTACCGTGGGTAACATTCACTCTGAAGGAACCATATAATGACGGTAACATTCACTCTGAAGGAACCGTTTAACGAGGGTAACATTCACTCTGAAGGAACCGTTTAACGAGGGTAACATTCACTCTGAAGGAACCATTTACAGTGGGTAACATTCACTCTGAAGGAACCGCTTACCGTGGGTAACATTCACTCTGAAGGAACTATTTAACAAGGGTAATATTCCCTCTGAAGGAACCATTTAACGAGGAAGTTAATTGTCTAGCTGTATGAACTTGAACATGACTGACTCAGCAGGAAGCTACCCACTGGGGAAAAAATGGTTGAATCAACATTGATTCCACGTCATTTCAAGCCAAAAGAATCGACAGTATGTGATGATGTTGAATTAACTTGGAAAACTGATTGGATTTGCACAGTCATCTATCTACCTAAGGGTATTTCTGATTTTTCTTTACCAAACTTTTAACATATATACAATACATGGTGATATTTGTTGTTGATTTCACCATGAATTCATGTTAGTTGACAACTCAACCAAATGTAAATCTCTAACGACATGTTGAACTGATATCTGTGTCCAGTCCAGTGGGTAGCTAGCTAGCAGCTCTCTAGGTGTGCGTCCAGAATTGCACCCTCCCCCCTATTTGGTGCACCCCATAAGTGATCTGGTCAAAAGTATTGCACTTTATAGGGAATAGGGTGCCATTTGGAACTAATCCTATGTTCCCGTAAAAACAATGACTTCAGAAACAGGCTTCCTGTGCAGCAGTGTCTAAACAAGGCTTTGGTTACCTTGTGGGCTGAAGGAGCCACACTCAAAATGATTTTTCTATCTCAAATTTTCTCTTTCTCACTCTTTCTCTCTTTTTCTTTCCCTCCCTCCTTCTCTATCTCCCTTTCACACTCTCCCCCTCCCCCTCTCTCTCTCCCTCTCTCTCTCTCTTGCACTCTTTCCATTCCCCTATTCTCAACCCTCTCCCCAAACCACTGCTCCTCACACCAGACCTTGCCACTAGAGTGAGAACATAGTGGTGCAGGGCTCAACAAGAGCCTCTTATTTCAGCAGAGGATGGAAGCAATTAACAAAGGGTGAGCTGCTGGGAGGTGGGCACTCACAGGCACGCACGCACACACACACACACACACACACAAAAACACACACACACTGGGAGAAGGCTAGGATCTGTTTGCATTAATCAGCATTTTTCACAAAGTCAGAGAGAACGTATGAAAGAGGGCCATCTGGTGGAAGCCAACACAATGTGAAGTATTGACACGTCTATTTGTCTATTCTACTCAGGAGGATCCAAAATATGCATATTAGGATTTAATCAAAGCAACTTTTGTACATGGATCAGAAGGTTTCTCCATTCGACTTACCTCACAGACTAATATCCTGTTCCCGTATGTATGTATTAGAGTGCTGTGGGCTGCTGAGGCGTACACCAGTGGAGGCTTCTCAGAGGATGAAGGGGAGGCCCATCTTCCTCAGTGAATTTCATAAAAATAAAAATAGTAAAACATGAAAAAAGCTATAATTTTTAGATAAAACTAATACTAAAGCAGGTCACCGAATATTTGATTAAAACAGTGTCTTCAGTAAAGGTCTACAGTAGCCTCAGCAACACTCTGTAGGGTAGAACCATGGCGTAGCCAGAGGAAAGCTTGTTTCCATTCTCCTCTGGGTACATTGACTTCAAAACATGGTTCTCACCCCCTTCCATAGATAGACATGCACAGTAATTAAAATGGATCAAAAAATGAATCTAGTCCTGAAAGCATAAGATACAGCTAGCTAGCACTGCAGTGCATAAAAGGTGGTGAGTAGCTGTTAGCGGTTATGATGGTTTGGCTTTGAAAGGTTTTTGCCTGGTCACAGACAGCTGATGTGTTATGCACTGAAGTCCACAAGCAAAGGGAAAGGGTGAGAGGGGGTGAGTGCGCGTAGATGCGAGAAGGAATTACAATGATAAAAGAGATCATGCTGTTTGTATGTGGCTGCTATGAATGTGAACTGTGTTCGCGTGTGATCAGGGGTGTATTCATTCCGCCGGTTCTGTTTCTTTAACGGAAACAAACAGTACAAAACAGGGATAAACATACCTGACACTGTCCAATAGAAACTCTCATTTGCAACTGTTGGACTAATGATTACACCCTAATCAGCTAGATGCAGGCAAGACGTGCAAGACAGTATAAAAGTTGTCACTGTCAGTCACCTTGATTACAAAAACAAATCTCACAACCTGTGCATCTACGTGGTAGCTGCTAATGAACGCTGTAGCTGCTACTGAATGCTGTATCTGCTACTGAACGATGTGTAGCTGCTACTGAATGCTGTAGCTGCTAATGACCACTGTAGCTGCTACTGAACGCTGTTTTGCTGCTACTGAACGCTGTGTAACTGTTACTTAATGCTGTGTAGCTGCTACTGAAGGATGTAGCTACTACTGAAGGATGTAGCTGCTATTGAACCCTGTTTTGCAGCTACTGAACGCTGTGTAACTGTTACTTAATGCTGTGTAGCTGCTACTGAAGGATGTAGCTGCTACTGAAGGATGTAGCTGCTATTGAACCCTGTTTTGCAGCTACTGAACGCTGTGTAACTGTTCCTTAATGCTGTGTAGCTGCTACTGAAGGATGTAGCTGCTACTGAAGGATGTAGCTGCTATTGAACCGTGTTTTGCAGCTACTGAACGCTGTGTAACTGCTACTGAACACTGCAACAGCTACTGAACGCTGTGTAACTGCTACTGAACGCTGTGTAACTGCTACTGAACGCTGTGCAATTGCTACTGAACGCTGTGTAACTGCTACTGAACGCTGTGCAATTGCTACTGAATGCTGTGTAACTGCTACTGAACGCTGTGCAATTGCTACTGAACGCTGTGTAACTGCTACTGAACGCTGTGTAACTGCTACTGAACGCTGTGCAATTGCTACTGAACGCTGTGTAACTGCTACTTAACGCTGTGTAGCTGCTACTGAACGCTGTGTAGCTACTACTGAACGCTGTGTAACTGCTACTGAACGCTGTGCAATTGCTACTGAACGCTGTGTAACTCCTACTTAACGCTGTGTAACTGCTACTGAACACTGTGTAACTGCTACTGAACGATGTGCAATTGCTACTGAACGCTGTGTAACTTCTACTTAACGCTGTGTAACTGCTACTTAACGCTGTGTAGCTGCTACTGAACACTGTAGCTATTACTGAATGCTGTTCAAAGTGCTTGCTAATGTGAGGGTCCACTGAGCCACATAATAAGAAACAACTGTGTGATAATGATCTTCCACTGGGGGAGAGAAAAACATTTAATTCAAAGTACATCGCCATCATTCGTTATTCCATTCCTGCTTTTTGTGCTGCTGCCTTTATCTTAGAAGAAGAAAAATGTTTTATTGTCCATTAACTTGCAAAGAACGAAAATGTGTCTTTATGCTCACAACCCATCTTATATCTTGATATACTATATAGATCATATGGTATAATTAATGTAATTATTATCTTTGGCAGTCTGCAGAGGCCAACAGACAGTCATTGAGTTTGTTCTTGAGGAATTTGAATTGGTTCTGTGGAAGGCGGGTTATGTACATATGACTGGAATATGAATCTGATTCATATTCATTAGGATCAACGTTGTAATATCAGGTTCACTTTACAAACTGGAGCCCAGGGTTATAATGAGATCTTCAGGGGCGGCAGGTAGCCTAGTGGTTGGAGCGTTGGGCCAGTAACTGAAAGGTTGATGTATCAAATCCCTGAGCTGACAGGGTAAAAATATGTTGTTCTGACCCTGAACAATGCAGTTAACCTGCAGTTCCCCGGTAGGCCATCATTGTACAGAAGAATTTGTTCTTATCTGACTTTCGTAGTTAAATATTAAAATCCTTAATAATTTGTTACAGTTCTACTGTAATGTGTATGTTAAAATGGAGGTGGTCAGATTACATTGCCTTGTCTTGATTGAATCATCAGTTGTTTAAATTTGGTTAAATCTTCACCACTTCATCTTAGTGTGTCTTTTATAGTCATGGCTTCAGAACATTTTTAACATGAGATGAGATAAGCAAGCATTAAATGAAGGATCTGGGAATGTTAATTCATGTAAATTCATGTATGGTCCTCGAGAAGGTGGTGGTCTTCGTAAAATCACCCAGTGATGTGTAATGATAGAGACTGTCTACTACATGGTAAGCAATGACACCTTCCTTCACTTTATGCTGACTTTTAGTTGATTCTAATAAAGGTAAAGGCTGGAAACGTGTTGGAGCATCAGGTCTCCGTGATCTTTGGGGCACGTCGCTACTTTGAGGTAATGTCTGCAGAGATTTTGACAAGACAATGAAACAGGGTTTGTCGAGCAATGGAAATAAACATTTGTAAAAAAATATGAAGGACCCAAAAGCAACACATTATGTTGTGTGTCATGAATATTGCCATAGAAGAGATATGTTGAAACCCCCTAGCCTCGCCAACAGCACCCCAACAACCTGACAAACATCTAGTGGCACTGCATTTGAGTCTCTCAGAAGAAATGGCAGCCTCATATACTTTGTCAAGCCATCACATGTTCAGTTGAAGTCGGAAGTTAACATAAACCTTAGCCAAATACATTTAAACTCACGTTTTCACAAATCCTGATGTATAATCCAAGTAGAAATTCCCTGTTTTAGGTCAGTTAGGTTCACCACTTTATTTTAAGAATGTGAAATGTCAGAATAATAGCAGAGAAAATTATTTATTTCATCTGTTATTTATTTCATCACATTACCAGTGGGTCAGACATTTACATACACTCAATTAGTATTTGGTAGCGTTGCCTTTAAATTGCTTAACTTGGGTCAAACATTTCGGGTAGCCTTCCACAAGCTTCCCACAATAAATTGGGGGAATTTTGGCCCATTCCTCCTGACAGAGCTGGTGTAACTGAGTCAGGTTTGTAGGCCTCCTTGCTCGCACATGCTATTTCAGTTCTGCCCACACATTTTTTTATGAGATTGAGGTCAGGGCTTTGTGATGGCCACTCTGATACCTTGACTTTGTTATCCTTAAGCCATTTTGCCACAACTTTGGAAGTATGCTTGGGGTCATTGTCCATTTGGAAGACCCATTTGTGACCAAGCTTTAACTTCCTGACTGATGTCTTGAGATGTTGCTTCAAAATATCCACATAATTTTCTTTCCTCATGATGCAATCTATTTTGTGAAGAGCACCAGGCCCTCCTGCAGCAAAGCAACCCACAACATTATGCTGCCACCCCTGTGCTTCACGGTTGGGATGGTGTTCTTCAGCTTGCAAGCCTCCCCATTTTTTCTACAAACATAACGATGGTCATTATGGCAGTTCTATTTTTGTTTCATCAGACCAGAGGATATTTCTCAAAAAAATATGATCTTTGTCCCCATATGCAGTTGAAAACTGTAGTCTGGCTTTTTTATGGTGGTTTTGGAGCAGTGGCTTCTTCCTTGCTGAGCGGCTTTTCACGTTATGTCGATATAGGACTAATTTTACTGTGGATAAAGATACTTTTGTACCTATTTCCTCCAGCATCTTCACAAGGTCATTTGCTGTTGTTCTAGGATCGATTTTCACTTTTCACACAAAAGTATGTTCATCTCTAGGAGACAGAACGCATCTTGTTCCTGAGCAGTATGATGGCTGTGAGGTCCCATGGTGTTTATACTTGTGTACTGTTGTTTGTACAGATGAACATGGTACCTTCAGGCGTTTGGAAATTGCGCCCAAGGGTGATTCAGACTTGTGGAGGTCTACATTTTTTTCTAAGGTCTTGGCTGATTTCTTTTGATTTTCAATTGATGTCAAGCAAAGAGGCACTGAGTTTGAAGGTAGGCCTTGAAATACATCCACAGGTACACCTCCAATTGACTCAAATGATGTCAATTAGCCTACCAGAAGCTTCTAAAGCCATGACATAATTTTCTAGAATTTTCCAAGCTGTTTAAAGCCACAGTCAACAGTGTATGCAAAATTCTGACCCACTGGAATTGTGATACAATGAATTATAAGTGAAATAATCTCTCTGTAAACAATTGTTGGAAAAATTACTTGTGTCACGCACAAAGTATATGTCCTAACTGACTTGCCAAAACTATAGTTTGTTAACAAGAAATGTGTGGATTGGTTGAAAAACTAGTTTTAATGACTCCAACCTAAGTGTATGTAAACTTCAACTTCAACTGTATATCCACTAAGATGGAGCTGGAGAAGAAGGCTGACATTTTACATGTTCCTATTTTTTTTTTGTTCGTTTCTTTGCGTTGTTTGTAACTTATATTGTAACATTTTCTGTACATAATGTTGCTGCTAACGTCTCTAATGACCAAAACTAACTTCTGGACATCAGAACTGCGATTACTCACCACGAACTGGCAGAATCCTTTTTTTCCTTTAACGAGTTAGACGAGCCCGAAATGAATGACACACTGCGTTCCCAGGAACATCGCCGTCATTTGCATGAAGAGAAGGCGGAGAAAAAAGGGCCAGAGGGCTGGCTGCCATCTGAGAATTTGTAGGCGATCAAATAAACCCCCACTGCCTCCCATTCTGCTAGCAAATGTGTAATCATTGGAAAATAATATCGATGACCTACGCGGAAGATTAAACTACCAACGGGACATTCAAAACTGTAATATCTGTGGCTGAATGACGACATTATCAACAGGCAGATGGCTGGTTATACGCTTTATCGGCAGTAATAATCAGCGGCGTCTGGTAAGACAAGCGGAGATTGACTATGTATTTTTGTTAAAAAAACAGCTCGTTCACGATATCTAAGGAATTCTCGAGGTTTTGTTAGCCTGAGTTAGAGCATCTCATGATAAGCTGTAGACAACACTATCTACCTAGAGAGTTTTCATCTGTATTTTTCGTAGTTGTCTACATACCAACACAGACTGGTCCTGGCACTAAGACCTCACTCAATGAGCTGTGTTCCACCATAAGCAAACAGAAAAATGCTCACAAAAACGCTCACACAGACGCGCTCACACAGAGGCGCTCACACAGAGGTGCTCACACAGAGGCGGTGCTCCTAGAGGCCGGGGACTACAATACAGGGATCTTAAATCGGTCTTACCAAATATCTATCATGGATGTTAAATGTGCAACCAGAGGGGAAAAAACTCTGGACCAACTTTACTCCACACACAGAGAGGCATACAAAGCTGTCCCTCAACCTCCATTTGGCAAATCTGACAATAATTCTATCCTTCTGATTCCTGCTTACAAGCCAAAATGTAAGCAGGAAGCACCAGTGACCTGATCAATAAACAAGTGGTCAGGTGAAGCAGATGCTAAGCTGCAGGACTGTTTTGCTAGCACAAACTGAAATATGTTCCGGTATTCCGGGATGGCATTGAGGAGTACAGTTCACCACATCAGTCATTGGCTTCATCATAAAGTGCATCAATGACATCATCCCCACAGTAATCGTACGTACATACCCCAACCAGAAGCCATGGATTACAGGCAACATCCGCACAGAGGTAAAGGCTAGAGCTTCCACTTTCATGGAGCGGGACTCTAAGATGGAAGCTTATAAGAAATCCTGCTTTGCTCTCGGACAAACTATCAAAAAGCGTCAATACAGGACTAAGATCGAATTGTAATACACCGGCTCTGATGCTTGTTGGATGTGGCAGGGCTTGCAAACCATTACAGACTACAAAGGGAAGGAAAATCAAGAGCTGCCCAGTGACACGGGCCTACCAGACTAGCTAAACCACTTCTATGCTCGCTTCAAGGCAAGTAACACTAAAACATGCATGAGAGCACCAATTGTTCCGAAGGTTTGTGTGATAACGCTCTCCGCAGCTGATGTCAGTAAGACCTTTAAATAGGTCAACATTCACAAGGCTGCAGGGACAGACGGATTTCCAGGATGTGTACTGCGAGCATGCGCTGACCAACTGGCAAGTGTCTTCACCGACAGTTTCAACCTCTCCATGTCCGAGTCTGTAATACCAACATGTTTTAAGCAGACCACCATAGTCCCTGTGCCCAAGAACACTAAGGTAACCTGCCTAAATGACTACCGACCCATAGCACTCACGTCTGTAGCCATGAAGTGTTTTGAATGCCTGGTCATGGCTAACATCAACTCTATTATCCCAGAAACACTAGACCCACTCCAATTTGCATACCGCCCTAATAGATCCACAGATGATGCAATCTCTATTGCACACCACGCTGCCCTTTCCCACCTGGACAAAAGTAACACCTATGTGAGATTGCTATTCATTGACTAAAGCTCAGCGTTCAACACCACTGTGTCCTCAAAGCTCCTCAATAAGCTTAGGACCCTGGGACTAAACACCTCCCTCTGCAACTGGATCCTGGATACCCTCAACACAGAGGCCCCTCATGAGTGCGTTCTCAGTCCCCTCCTATTCTCCCTGTTCACTCATGACTGCACGGGCCAGGCACGACTTCAACACCCTCATTAAGTTTACAGATGGCACAACAGTGGTAGGCCTGATCATCGACAGCGATGAGACAGCCTATGGGGAGGAGGTCAGAGACCTGGCCGTGTTGTGCCAGGACAACAACCTCTCCCTCAACGTGATCAAGACAAAGGAGATGATTGTGGACTACAGGAAAAAGAGGACTGAGCACGCCCCCAATCTCATCGATGGGGCTGTAGTGGAGCAGGTTGAGAGCTTCAAGTTCTTTGGTGTCCACATCACCAACAAACTAACATGGTCCAAGCACACAAAGACAGTTGTGAAGAGGGCACGACAAAACCTATTCCTCCTCAGGAGACTGAAAAGATTTAGCATGGGTTCTCAGATCCTCAAAAGGTTATACAGCTGCACCATCGAGAGCATCCTGACTGGTTGCATCCCTGCCTGGTATGGCAATAGCTCGGCCTCCGACCACAAGGCACTACATAGTTAGTGCGTATGGCTCAGTACATCACTTTGACCATTTTTAGGGGCTTCCTCTGACGTCGCCTGGTATAGAGGTCCTGGATGGCAGGAAGCTTTGCCCAGACTCCAGCCACCCTAGTCATAGACTGTTCTCTCTGCTACCGCACAGCAAGCGGTATCGGAGCGCCTAAGTCTAAGTCCAAGAGGCTTCTAAACAGCTTCTACCCCCAAGCCGTAAGACTCCTGAACATCTAATCAAGTGGCGTCCCAGACTATTGCATGGCTTTAGTTGTTATCATCTATGCATAGTCACTTTAATAACTCTACCTACATGTACATATTACCTCAATTACCTTGACTCTGTACCGGTACCCCCCCTGTATTTAAAGTCTCGCTATTGTTATTTTACTGCTGCTCTTTAATTACTTTTTAAAAATGTCTTATTCCTATTCTTATTTTTTTTTTATTAACTGCATTGTTGGTTATGGGCTCGTAAATAAGCATTTCACTGTATGGTCTACACCCTTTGTATTCTCTGCATGTGACAAATACAATTTGATTTAATTAAACATAGCAGAGAAAGCTTGTCATTACTCACATTCCTTAATAAGTCAGAATGTCAGAATGTTTTTTCTCATTATTTTAAAATCTTCAACATTTTGAGAGATTCTCTCATCATTTTTATATCGCAACACTAACATCTCTAACTGTGTGACAGATTAGAAGAAGATGAAAGATGTAGGATCATTATTTTGTTGCTGAGAATACTCCAGCAAGTATGGAAATTCAAACTTGTAGTGTATTTGACTTTTAAAAAGGCTTTTAAAGTTTGTAATTACCACTTTTCCATTTCAGACTTCATTTGCGCTAACGAAAAATATACCAATCCATTAATTATAATGCACATAATAATTCACATCTCCTGTTGCTGCAGGATTATTTTCCTGCTGAAGCAAACTGGTTCAAATTAAGATCATGCATCTGTAGTGGAACAACTTTTACTTCCTTTTTACCTCCTCAAACTTTAAATTGGTCATGAAAGGGACCAGCAGTCTGCTGCAATAGATATAGATCTAGCATTGTCTAGTCTGACTTGATTTAATCACTCATGGTCTATTTGATGCCCCCCTTGTCTGACGGTTTAGATGTTTTTCTTGTTAAATCACTGGGCTGTGAAGACTGTGGTCCTCATAAAAACCACCCAGTGATGTGTAATGATAGAGACCGTCTATTACACGGCATGCAATGACACCTTCCTTCACTTTATGCTGACTTTTATTTTATTCTCTCATAAAGGGTGTGTTTACCTCATAAAACAGAGGCTGGTTCAAAATGAGATATGTTGATCTACCAGACATCATTGGGCAAAGGAAGTAGGGTTGCAAAATTCAGGGAACTTTCAATAAATTATTTTGTTTTCCACAGTTGGAGGATTCCCAAAATTAGGTAGGAATAAGCAGGAAATCCGGAATCGTCCAATCAGGGAATGTATTGAAAGTTCCTGTAATTAAGCAACCCTGAAAGCAAGCAGGGAGGGAGCACAGCTGGGTCCACTCAGAGATGTTTCATAATACTACTAAGGTAATACTACTTGGACCCAATGTTGGTGTTACATAACATTGTTACAGTAATAACGTAACAGATGTCATCGACCAATCTGGTCTCAGAGCATTTTGTATTATTCTGTACATAAAACTGAGACACATTTATTTTGATGTTACGTTTCACATGGTATGTATTAATGTGTGGATGTCCAGCACTCATTTCATACGATATGATATGAATTACAATTCATATTAAATGTCACAAACATGCAAAACATACAATATGTTATGAATTTGTATGATATGCTACGAATTCTAGCTAGGTCGCTAACCTTAGCTAGCTGGCTAACGTTACCTAGACTAGGTGTTAGGGTTAAGGTTAGGGTTAAGTTTAGGAGTTAGGTTAAAGGGTTAAGGTTAGGGTTAAGGTAAATGTTAGCTCAAAATATTAAGTTTAGCATTAGGTGAAGGGGGTTAGGGCTAGGGGAAGGGTTAGCTAACATGCTAAGTAGTTGCAAAGCTGCTAAAAAGTAGTAAGTAGTTGAAAAGTTGAAAATTATCCAAAATGCTAAAGTTGTCCATGATGAGTTTCGAACTCACAACCTTGTGTTGCTAGATGTTCACGTTTAATGTAACCGTATGTAATATAAATTTCATACAAATTCCAGTGCCTCGGATTTACGTACAGAATAATATGCAATGCTCTGAGACCAGGTTGCATAGACAGTCATCAAGATTGTTATCAAGCTTATGTAATGGACCATGCTTCTTACGGAGCCATTCCTTAGTTGCCCTGGCTGTGTGTTTCGGGTCGTTGCCATTCTGGAAGACCCAGCCACGACCCATCTTGAATGCTCTTAGTAAGGGAAGGAGGTTGTTGGCCAAGATCTCACGATACATGGCCCCATCCATCCTCCCCTCAATACGGTGCAGTTGTCCTGTCCCCTTTGCAGAAAAGCATCCCCAAAGAATGATGTTTCCACCTCCATGCTTCACGGTTGGGTTGGTGCTCTTGGGGTTGTATTTATCCTTCTTCTTCCTCCAAACACGGCGAGTGGAGTTTAGACCAAAAAGCTCTATTTTTGTCTCATCAGACCACATGACCTTCTCCCATTCCTCCTCCTGGGTCATCCAGATGGTCATTGGCAAACTTCCGACGGGCCTGGACATGTGCTGGCTTGAGCAGGGGGACCTTGCGTGCGCTGCAGGATTTTAATCCATGACGGCGTAGTGTGTTACTAATGGTTTTCTTTGAGACTGTGGTCCCAGCTCTCTTCAGGTCATTGACCAGGTCCTGCCGTGTAGTTCTGGGCTGATCCCTCACCTTCCTCATGATCATTGATGCCCCACGAGATGAGATCTTGCATGGAGTCCCAGACCAAGGGTGATTGACCGTCATCTTGAACTTCTTCCATTTTCTAATAATTGTGCCAACAGTTGTTGCCTTCTCACCAAGCTGCTTGTCTATTGTCCTGTAGCCCATCCCAGCCTTGTGCAGGTCTATAATTTCATCCCTGATGTCCTTACACAGCTGTCTGGTCTTGGCCATTGTGGAGAGGTTGGAGTCTGTTTGATTGAGTGTGTGGACAGGTGTCTTTTATACAGGTAACGAGTTCAAACAGGTGCAGTTAATACAGGTAATGAGTGGAGAACAGGATGGATTCTTAAAGAAAAACTAACAGGTCTGTGAGAGACGGAATTCTTACTGGTTGGTAGGTGATCAAATACTTATTGCATGCAATAAAATGCTAATTAATTACTTAAAAATCATACAATGTGATTTTCCTGATTTTTGTTTTAGATTCCGTCTCTCACAGTTGAAGTGTACCTATGATAAAAAATTACAGACCTCTACATGCTTTGTAAGTAGGAAAACTTGCAAAATCGTCAGTGTATCAAATACTTGTTCTCCCCACTGTATATGCTGTATAGCTTATGACACTGGCTCTATACAGTCAGCACATTGACTCTTATGATGGAGGGGGTTATACAGCTCTAGTGAAGTCTACCCAGTAATGAAGACCTAAAAACAAGTACAGGGTGTATTATCAGGATACAAGCTTACAGACATCCATTTCGCTTTGTCTTCAGTTCCATTGTGAGAATTGCATTTTGGTAACAATGTTCTGAGTTGTTCTCTTTGGGAGCCTGGTCAATGAAAACAGGAATTAATCTTCCTTGAAAGGAGCTGAAGGTATATTTGATGAGATTTTTGTGAGATACTCTTTATATATGACTCAATTGGCTGGCCGGTGCCTACGACAACATCTGTTTATCTTTCAGCTGAAAGAGGGAAAGAGAAGAGGAAGGGGGGGGAGAGAAGTCAGCAACATTAAAGATTAAAGGGATATTAGACTGATTTGGATAATGTTCATTTGCTTCATCCATTTCTCAAGTCGTCAGTTGCTTTGAGAAATGAAAAATAAATCAAATAATGCTATCTGAACTGGTCTGTAAACGTGAGTTCAGTAGGAAATCAGTTGTTTACCAATGGCTTGACATAGACAAACCCACACGCTTCAATATGCTACAATGTTTTGTAAACTCTGAATAATAAAACTAAATCTAACATATCAGTTTCTTGTTAATCTATATCTCTGAACTGCTAAAAGGTGGCTCTCTGTAAACAGACTTTTTAATTCAACTGTAAAGTCTAAAAGCCAAGAAAATAATGTTACATTTCAAGTGACAACTTTTACCACTTCAATTGCGTCATGTTTTGTAGCAATTATTGTGACCTTTGTGCTTTGCCGATTGCAAGATCAGGCTAGTAGATAGGGTTGTCATTGTTCAATTGAGCCATTGGACTTCTAGGACATCTAGGTTTACTCATTTTCCCTGGCTATGTAAAGACTACTGCCTGATGGAAGTCATACTTCCTTGTTCCCATGCTCAAAGGCAGGCTTTTCTCTGATGTTAATATAGGAACATACAGCCCTATTTATTTGAGCCAGAATACACTGAATAGGAGTTGAAACAGTGAGAAAGATAATTGCGAGATCATTAAGCAGCACCGGCAGCCTAGACCAGCTGGACCAGGAATCAGGAAGGTAAATGACAAAAAGAGTAAGTTGTTTTCCTGTCGGTAGCTAGCTAATATTATAAGCAGGCAGTGTTGTTCACTACAATTTGGTGATCGATAACAGGGCAGGCTGGTACCACTACAAGCTAAGTTTAGCTAGCCAGCTGTGTTTGCTATACCTGAAATGTACTGTAGTCTAACATTATAGCTAGCTAGCCTCTCATTAGGAGAAAACTGAAGAAGTGTTTTGATTATGATGGCAGAGAGTAAAGGAATGACTTTGGCTTGATGACTCATATTAGCCTTGGGGTAACCTACACTATCGTTCAAAATGTTGGGGTCACTTAGAAATGTCCTTGTTTTTGAAAGAAAAGCATATTTTTTGTCTATTAAAATAATATCAAATGAATCAGAAATACAGTGTAGACATTGTTAATGTTGTAAATGACTATTGTATCTGGAAACAGCTGATTGTAATGGAATATCTACATAGGCGTGCAGAGGCCCATTATCAGCAACCATCACTCCTGTGTTCCAATGGCACATTGTGTTAGCTAAACAAAGTTTATAATTTTAAAAGGCTAATTGATCATTAGAAAACTATTTTGCAATTATGTTAGCAGAGCTGAAAACTGTTGTTCTGATTATAGAAGCAATAAAACTGGCCTTCTTTAGACTAGTTGAGTAACTGGAGCGTCAACTTTTGTGGGTTTTATTAGAGGCTCAATATCACGCTCTGACCTTAGAGAGCCTTGTTAATTCTCTATTTGGATAGGTCAGGGTGACACTTGGGTGGGCAAATCTATATTTCTATTTCTTTGTTGGCCTAGTATGGTTCCCAATCAGAGGCAGCTGTTTATCGTTGTCTCTGATTGGGGATCATATTTAGGCAGCCCTTTTTCCCACCTTAGATTGAGGGATCTTGTTTTTGCATAGTTGCTGTCTAGCCCTGCAGAACGTTACGTTCGGTTTTGTATTTTGTTGTTTTGTCGGTGTTCAGTATTAAAAATCATGAACACTTTCCACGCTAAGCTTTGGTCTCATTCATCTAACGACGGACGTAACACTCAAAATGGCCAGAAACAGAATAGAACTCATCAGTCTATTCTTGTTCTGAGAAATGAAGGCTGTTCCATGAAAGAAATTGCCAAGAAACTGAATATCTCATACAACACTGTGTACTACTCCCTTCACAGAGCAGTGCAAACTGGCTTTAACCAGAATAGAAAGAGGAGTGGGAGGCCCCGCTGCACAACTGAGCAAGATGACAAGTACATAACAGTGTCGAGTTTGAGAAACAGACGCCTCAAGTCCTCAACTGGCAGCTTCATTAAATAGTACCCATAAAACACCAGTCTCAACGTCAACAGTAAAGAGGCGACTCCGGGATGCTGGCCTTCTAGGCAGAGTTGCAAAGAAAAAGTCATATCTCAGACTGACCAATAAAAATAGAAGATTAAGATGGGTAAAAGAACACAGATACTGGACAGAGTAACTCTGCCTAGAAGGCCAGCATCCCGGAGTCACCTCTTTACTGTTGACGTTGAGACTGGTGTTTTATGGGTACTATTTAATGAAGCTGCCAGTTGAGGACTTGTAGTTGTGGACAGGGCAGTTGTGAGCATACTAGGCATATCTATGTTATACTGCAACATCAGTCTCACTGAATATGGATGTTGTGTTGGCTGAATGTTCCAAGCAGGTTTTCAGCATGTTCTTCAGCTGGTGAACTTCTTCCTGTGTTGGGTAATGGCAGCTGGTTTAGCAAAATGTTGTGTTGTAGCGATGTTGGGTTCGGGGGCTGTGACTCTGGCTCCTTGTAGACAACCGTCTGTTTCTTTCTACACTCCGCTGATCGGTAGACAAGCCTCTCATACACTTTCTTCACCACCCACTGCTTTACTATCTTGCAGAAGATTTGTTTCTACTGCAAGTCTTCAGGAAAGACATGAAGACTGATCATGAGGATGTGTAAAACATTAAGACTGATCATGAGGATGTGTAAGCATACAATAAACCATGTTAGTTTGTAAACAATGAAGGTTACAGTTCACTGGTATATGTTTTGTTACACTCAGTCAATAATGGGGCATTGAGATGGGATGTTAGCAAAGATGTGAAAAGTTTGAGGAGGGCTTGACTTGTAAAACAGTCTAGTCATGTATTGTTGTGTATGTGCACCTACAGTTTTTCTGTTGAGTAGACAAGCACTGTCAACAATAGAGTGAACAGGCTTGAAGGGTATACTAACAGTCCCTCTCCCCCATGCCAGAGAACCAAATGCAAGGGTGTGAAAAAAATTGAACAGCATGATTTTTCAACGTTTGATGACATGGCAACCCTATCAGTTGAGATTTCAGTTAAGTTTTAAGATATTCTGGCAGGAAGTGCTAGGGACACAGACATTTTGATGTTTCTCACACTAATTGGATAACATTACACCTCCATGGGGCGGTCCTCCACATCCTGAAATCGCTTTGAATTCTGGATATTGTGGTTTGCTTAGAACCAGGAAATGTAGCTGGCCTGTTTCTACCAGTGAGATGCAGAAATGCTCATAATTGCATGTAGTGAGGAAATTCAAAAATGTTATGACACGTGATATGTTAATAACATGTTAATGGCCATACACTACATGACCAAAAGTATTGCTTCCATTCAGCCACAAGAGCATTTGTGAGGTTGGGCACTGATGTTGAGCGATTAGACCTGGCATGCAGTTGGCATTGCAATTCCTCCCAAAGGTGTTCAATGGGGTTGAGGTCAGGGCTCTGTGCAGACCAGTCAAGTTCTTCCACACCAATCTCGACAAACGATTTATGCATGGACCTTGCTTTGTACACGGGGGCATTTTCATGTTGAAACAGAAAAGGGCCTTTCCCAATATTTTGCCACAAAGACAGAAGCATAGAATCATCTAGAATGTCATTGTCTACTGTAACGTTAAGATTTAATTTAATTGGAATTAAGGAGGCTAGCCCGAAACATGTAAAACAGCCCAAGATCATTATTCTTCCTCCACCAAACTTTACAGCTGGCACTACGCATTCGGGCAGGTAGCGTTCTCCTGACATCTGCCAAATCCAGATTCGTCCATTGGACTGTCAGATGGGGACTGCTCCAGAGTCCAACAGCAGCGAGCTTTACACCACTCCAGTCAATGCTTGGCATTGTGATCTTAGGCTTGTGTGCGGCAGCTTGGCCATGGAAACCCATTTCATGAAGATCCAGATGAACAATTTGTAAGTCGCTCTGGATAAGAGCGTCTGCTAAATGACTTAAATGTTAAATGTTAAACAGCTCTTGTGCTGAAGTTGCTTCCAGAGGCAGTTTGGAACTCGGTAGTGTTGCAACCGAAGGAAGGTGATTTTTACGCGCTTTAGCACCCGCAGTCCCGTTCTCTGAGCTTGTGTGGCCTTTCCACTTTGCGGCTGAGCCAAAGATGCTTCTAGACGTTTTCCCTTCACAATGCACTTACAGTTGACCGGGGCAGCTCTAGCAGGGCAGAAATTTGATGAACTGACTTGTTTGAAAACTGGCATCCTATGACAGTGCCACACTGAAAGTCACTGAGCTCTTGCGTAAGGCCATTCTACTGCCATTGTTTTGTGTATGGAGATTGCATGACGGTGTGCTTGATTTTCTACACCTGTCAGCAACGGATGTGGCTGAAATAGTCAAATCGACTCATTTGAAGGCGTGTCCACATACTTTTGTATATATAGTGTATGTAATGAAAAAGAGCAGTGGTGAAATGTCCCTTTAACCATAGACATACAGTTGAAGTCGGAAGTTTACATACATCTTAGCCAAAAACATTTAAACTCATTTTTTCACAATTCCTGACATTTAGGTCCATTCCCTGTCTTAGGTCCGTTAGGATCATCACTTTATTTTAAGAATGAGAAATGTCAGAATAATAGTAGAGAGAATGATTTATTTCAGCTTTTATTTCTTTCATCACATTCCCAGTGGGTCAGAAGTTTACATACATTCAATTAGTATTTGGTAGCATTGCCTTTAAATTGTTTAACTTGGGTCAAACGATACGGGTAGCCTTCCACAAGCTTCCAACAATAAGTTGGGTGAATTTTGGCCCATTCCTCCTGACAGAGCTGGTATAACTGAGTCAGGTTTGTAGGCCTCCTTGCTCGCACACACTTTTTCAGTTCTGCCCACAAATTTTCTATAGGATTGAGGTCAGGGCTTTGTGATGGCCACTACAATACCTTGACTTTGTTGTTCTTCAGCCATTTTGCCACAACTTTGGAAGTATGCCTGGTGTCATTGTCCGTTTGGAAGACCCATTTGCGACCAAGCTTTAATTTCCTGACTGATGTCTTGAGATGTTGCTTCAATATATCCACATAATTTTCTTTCCTCATAATGCCATCTATATTATGACGTGCACCAGGCCCTCCTGCAGAAAAGCACCCCCCACAACATGATGCTGCCACACCCATGCTTCACAGTTGGGATGTTGGTCTTCGGCTTGCAAGTCTCCCCCTTCTTCCTCCAAACATAACGATAGTCATTATGGCCAAACAGTTCTATTTTTGTTTCATCAGACCAGAGGACAGTTGCAATCCTTAGTCTGGCTTTTTTTATGGTGGTTTTGGAGCAGTGGCTTCTTCCTTGTTGAGCTGCCTTTCAGGTTATGTCGATATAGGACTAGTTTTACTGTGGATATAGATACTTTTGTACTTGTTTCCTCCAGCATCTTCGCAAGGTCCTTTGCTGCTGTTCTGGTTGGTTTGCACTTTTTGTACCAAAGTATGTTCATCTCTAGGAGACAGAACACGTCTCCTTCCTGTGCAGTATGACGGCATTGTGGTCCCATGGTGTTTATACTTGCATATATTGTTTGTACACATGAACGTGGTACCTTCAGGTGTTTGGAAATTGCTTCGAAGGATGAACCAGGCTTGTGGAGGTCTACATTTCTTTCAGAGATCTTGGCTGATATATTTTGATTTTCCCATGATGTCAAGCAAAAAGGCACTACGTTTGAAGGTAGGCCTTGAAACACATCCACAGGTACACCTCCAATTGATTCAAATGCAGTGGTTCAGATACAGTGAATTATAAGTGAAATAATCTGTCTGTAAACAATTGAAAAATGACTTGTGTCATGCACAAAGTAGATGTCCTAACCGAGTTGCCAAAACTATAGTTTGTTAACAAGAAATTTATGGAATGGTTGAAAAACGAGTTTCAATGACTCCAACCAAAGTGTATTTAAACTTCAAACTTCAAATGTATGTACCTTACTTGTGCATAATACCACAACACATTACCCTGTGAATTGACAACACTTCCCAATTTGAGGAGAGTGAGACGCAACATGAATACTCAGCATGCCCATTATAGGTTATAAACTCCAGCATAACATACAACGCATGCAGTTGGCATGTGGCTGGATCAAGGCTGGCACATTCGTTACCGACAAATGCATATTTGAATGGTCAGGGGTCAGAATCAAAGGTCACAGCACTCCTGTTGTGTACTGTAGGTGTCCGTTAGGGAGGATGTCCACTGGACGGTGCGGTGAAAGGTTTTGACCCAACTTGCCCTACAGTCTGTTTCAGGTCATTTAGCCATAGTTCATGGTTATCCCGAGCAGAGCCAGCAGCAACTCATGGTTATCATTTTTTCTCTTCTCTTCATAGGAGAGGGACAGAATGGATGTTTGAGAACAGGCCAGGGCTATGCCCCAAATGGTACCGTTTTCCTTTTAGTGCACTGCTTTTGACCACAGTCCTACAGGCCCTGGTTAAAAATAGTGCACTTTTAAAAGGAAATGGGGTGCCATTGAGGACACAACTATATTAATATCAAAATAATTCATCTAGTGGCTTTATGAAAAGGCTTCTTGTTCAAATTAGCCACTGTTTTAATTGGGTTTAGGGCTGCTGCTGCTGCGGGGGGAAACAGTTGTTAAATTATAGTGTCCTTCATCCCAAAGAGTTGAGGTAAAGTACAACGTTTTGACAGTGTTTGTTTATACTTCAGAGAAGCATGTTTTCACGTGCATTCACTTTCTGCCCACATCCGTTCCATTAGAATTCAGTTGGGGCACAGCATGTCATTTACTGCACCAGCTGTTTAGGGTGTAGCACTGCATTTCATTCTTTCTCCGTCTACATTATTAAGAGGCTTGACCTACAGAAGATAGGCAAAGAAGTTCTCTGTGAGTCAAACCACTGTCTGAGTTGTAAATGGCACCTTATGCCCTATAATGAACTACTTTTGTTTTTTTAAGTAGTGCTTTATTAAGCGAATGGGGTGCCGTTTGGCTCAGGGGGATGATGTAATTGCAAACAAGTGTCCATGGAGAAAACAGTGTCAGATAGAGACACTGTAAATCCCAATGCAAGTATTTACCCCCTTTCAAATTTCTTGTACTTTTGCATATTTTTTATACTGAATGTTATCAGATCTTTAACCAAAACCTAGATAAAGGGAACCGGAGTGAACAAATAACACAACAATACTTCTGTTGTGTACTTATTGTACACAACATACTTATTTAAATTATTTCATAAACAGAGTTATGCAACACCCAATGTCTGTGTGAAAAATAAATTGCCACCTGTAGCTGCAATGACTCCAACCAAACACGTCCTGTAGTTGTTGATCAGTCTCTAACGTCGCTGTGGAGGAATTTTGGCCCCCTCTTTCATGCAGAACTGCTGTAACTCAGTGACATTTGTGGGTTTTCAAGCATGAACTGCTTGTTTCAAGTCCTGCCACAACATCTCAATTGGGATTAGGTCTGGACTTTGATTAGGCCATTCCAAAACTTCAAATTTGTTGATATTTAGCCATTTTCATTTAGAATTGATTATGTGTTTTGGATCATTGTCTTGCTGCATGACCCAGCTGCACTTCAGCTTCATCTTGCCGATGGATGGCCTGACATTCTACTGTAGAATTATCTGATACATGGTTCATGGTTCCTTCTATTAAGGCAAGTCGTCCAGGTCCTGATGCAGCAAAGCATCCGCAAACCATCACACTACCACCACCATGCTTGACCGTTGTTATAAAGTTATTACTGGGGAAAGCAGTGTTTGGTTTTCGCCAGGCATAATGGGACCCATGTCATGTTGATTGCGGTCATTGCAGCTAAAGGTGGCACAACCTGTTATTGGGGGTAAGGGGGCAATTACTTTTTCAGACACGGGAATTGGTTGTTGCATAAATTTGTTAATTAAATACATAAAATAAGTATCCATTTTGTTTTGTTATTTGTGAACTCACGTTCCCTTTATCTAATATTAGGTTTTGGGATAACATTCAGTATCAAAAATATGCAAAAATAGAGAAAATCAGAAAGGGGACAAATCCCTTTCACAGCACTGTATCTGAGTACAGTTACTTGAGGTTTAAAAAAATAATATTACGCTCTCACTAAGCCACACCTCCAATGTCATTTTACAGTGTGCCTTGCCTTTTCAAATGAATTGTGGAGTTACGATCCATTACCGTATTGGTTAGTTACAAAGATTTTATTGAAATAGTTTATGTTCGGTCCTGTGGCCTTTACAAAGTAAGTTTCTAGGCTAATGTTATCATAATAAACTTTTTGAGATAATACATTAAATATTGTAACGAACCTCGTCCTCCTCTTCAGAGAAGCGAGAAGGATCGGAGGACCAAAACTGAAACCCAGGCTATCTAAGTATGATTCTCAATCAGGGACAACAATTGACAGCTGCCTCTGATTGAGAACCATACTAGGCCGAACTCAAAAACCAACATAGAAAAATAAACATAGACTGCCCACCCAACTCACGCCCTGACCATACTAAAACAAAGATAAAATAACAGAACTATGGTCAGAACATGACGCGTATCTCATAAGGTCTTATTTTGAGGCCTAAATTTACCCTAATACAGTGGCCTGAAACTCATTATTTTAAGGCCACATCAGGCCTCCAAGTAGGGTTGTAAAATTCAGTAACTTCTCAGAATTCCCAGGTTTTCAAGATATCCTGATCTTTTGAATTATTTCCAGGAATCTTCCAACTGGTATTTCTGGAAAATTTGGGAAATATACCAGAATTTTGCAACCATACCTACAGTGCCTTGCGAAAGTATTCGGCCCCCTTGAACTTTGCGACCTTTTGACACATTTCAGGCTTCAAACATAAAGATATAAAACTGTATTTTTTTGTGAAGAATCAACAACAAGTGTAACACAATCATGAAGTGGAACGACATTTATTGGATATTTCAAACTTTTTTAACAAATCAAAAACTGAAAAATTGGTTAAGTTAATACTTTGTAGCATCACCTTTTGCTGCGATTACAGCTGTAAGTCGCTTGGGGTATGTCTCTATCAGTTTTGCACATCGAGAGACTGAAATTTTTCCCCTTTCCTCCTTGCAAAACTGCTCGAGCTCAGTGAGGTTGGATGGAGAGCATTTGTGAACAGCAGTTTTCAGTTCTTTCCACAGATTCTCGATTGGATTCAGGTCTGGACTTTGACTTGGCCATTCTAACACCTGGATATGTTTATTTTTTAACCATTCCATTGTAGATTTTGCTTAATGTTTTGGATCATTGTCTTGTTGGAAGACAAATCTCCGTCCCAGTCTCAGGTCTTTTGCAGACTGCTGAAGAAAAGCAGGCCCAAACCATGATGCTGCCACCACCACGTTTGACAGTGGGGATGGTGTGTTCAGGGTGATGAGCTGTGTTGCTTTTACACCAAACATAACGTTTTGCATTGTTGCCAAAAAGTTCAATTTTGGTTTCATCTGACCAGAGCACCTTCTTCCACATGTTTGGTGTGTCTCCCAGGTGGCTTGTGGCAAACTTTAAACGGCACTTTTTATGGATATCTTTAAGAAATGGCTTTCTTCTTGCCACTCTTCCATAAAGGCCAGACTGATTGTTGTCCTATGGACAGAGTATCCCACCTCAGCTGTAGATCTCTGCAGTTCATCCAAAGTGATCATGGGCCTCTTGGCTGCATCTCTGATCAGTCTTCTCCTTGTATGAGCTGAAAGTTTAGAGGGACGGCCAGGTCTTGGTAAATTTGATACTCCTTCCATTTCAATATTATCGCTTGCACAGTGCTCCTTGGGATGTTTAAAGCTTGGGAAATCCTTTTGTATCCAAATCCGGCTTTAAACTTCTTCACAACAGTATCTCGGACCTGCCTGGTGTGTTCCTTGTTCTTCATGTTGCTCTCTGCGCTTTTAACGGACCTCTGAGACTGTCACAGTGCAGGTGCATTTATACGGAGACTTGATCACACACAGGTGGATTGTATTTATCATCATTAGTCATTTAGGTCAACATTGGATCATTCAGAGATCCTCACTGAACTTCTGGAGAGAGTTTGCTGCACTGAAAGTAAAGGGGCTGAATAATTTTGCACGCCCAATTTTTCAGTTTTTGATTTTTAAAAAAAGTTTGAAATATCCAATAAATGTCGTTCCACTTCATGATTGTGTCCCACTTGTTATTGATTCTTCACAAAAAATACAGTTTTATATCTTTATGTTTGAAGCCTGAAATGTGGCAAAAGGTCGCAATGTTCAAGGGGGCCGAATACTTTCGCAAGGCACTGTACAAGTCACAATATGCTTGCTTGCTAAGTGATGTGTAATTCCTACTGGAATCCAACTGTTGCCATTTTTATTCACCCGCAACCTGCATTCATACTGACTGCCAGTGTTAGGAACAGTATGAGGAGACAACCTAAGCCATTTAAACAACCATTTCAGTAATATGTGTAAAAAATATTAGTAAACAATTGAATTAGTTTAGAAACAAATGTGTAATTTATCTTTGTGTAGCATAATATTAGTCAATCAATAACTCAATGTGCATGCAAAAACACAGATATTAAAAACAATTACAAAAATAAAACTGCAGTAGAGCATGCTGGGGATTTTCTATTTATTTGGATCATAACATTAAAACATAGAGTTGATGTGACTTGTAATTTAGTTTTTAGTCAGTACCACAAACATTTTTAGTAATAATGACTTTTCATTGACTTTGAGTTCAACTTACTAGAAGTATTTGAGTTAAAAATGCCTTGGGGTTTACAGCAGTGTTAACAGGCTTGCAGGAGATTGGAGCTGATGAACAACCTATAATTGCATCAACGGGAGACATTTATCAATTTTGTGAGCAGGAGGTCTATCTCACCAGCACATCTGGTCTTGTATTGCAGCCTCACTGGTCGGTGCACAGCTTGACCAATTTCCTCTCCTTTTGCTCAATAAAAAACAATAAATCTGGAGTGGAGTGTGTTGCATCGAGCAGGGAGTGTGGAACGAATGTGTGTGTGTGTGTGTGTGCCTCAGCCACAGCATCAGTCTAGCCTAATTGCCTGTGCCTGGAGAGCTGACCAATGCACTGACCACATGTGGTGAGCTTCTCTGTGAGGGGGAGTCGGTCAATGGAGCGCGTACAGCCGAGCAGAAAGAGAACATATTCACTTCAGCAGATGTGACCTCGCTGTGTCCCACTGCCAAGCATTGTGTGTGTGCAGTAGTGTTAGTGGGAGGCGAGGGGCACACACACACATAACCTGGAAATGAATTTGGACAAACAATCCCAAAGGTCCTGCTATCTTTTATGGTCAAGACCTAAAATACTCTTAGAATCTAAAGAAGAAGAAAAAAAAGGAATAATAAATCAGTACTTTGCCATGTACGTATAAGGAATGTAAAGAAATGATCTAAATATTGATTGTATATGCTCAAGCGGACCCATCGTCGCCTTTATAAGGGCATATTAGAATATGGTTATTTCACACATACGGGCTGTGTGATTTTGCAGTAATTGTGGGTGTTGTGTGGAGGGCAAACAAAGGGTATCTGCTTATTGTAAAGCTGGAAAGGAAAACGCTTAGCCAACCCTCTGGTCTAATTTAAATTAACTAACAAAGGTACCTTAGCAGAAGGTGAATGCTGAATCTTAATTAAATCTTTGGCTAAAGCTGCAATTGAATTTGTCTTAATGTAGGGGGATCACAGAGTGTAAAAGAAAAAGGCTGTTGCAAATTAAATCATAACATAGTAGCTCGTCCAGAGGCAGGTTGGAATGTAATGTGCTTTCTGCTCTATGGATAATTATCTCTGTTCTATGGCATTGGCCATTTCTAGCCCTGGATGACCTTTGAGAAAACAACTGTGATAAACTGCATCCAGTTTGCTGAGTAGAGTATTGGAAGCTATTTTGTAGATGACATCGCCGAAGTCGAGGATCGGTAGGATAGTCAGTTTTACTAGGGTAAGTTTGGCGGCATGAGTGAAGGAGGCTTTGTTACGGAATAGAAAGCCGACTCTAGATTTGATTTTAGATTGGAGATGTTTGATATGAGTCTGGAAGGAGAGTTTACAGTCTAGTCAGACACCTAGGTACTTATAGATGTCCACATAGTCTAGGTCGGAACCATCCAGTGTGGTGATGCTAGTCGGGCGTGCGGGTGCAGGCAGCGAACGGTTGAAAAGCATGCATTTGGTTTTACTATTGTTTAAGAGCAGTTGGAGGCCATGGAAGGAGTGTTGTATGGCGTTGAAGCTCGTTTGGAGGTTAGATAGCACAGTGTCCAAGGAAGGGCCGGAAGTATACAGAATGGTGTCGTCTGCGTAGAGGTGGATCAGGGAATCGCCCGCAGCAAGAGCAACATCATTGATATATACAGAGAAAATAGTTGGCCCGAGAATTGAACCCTGTGGCATCCCCATAGAGACTGCCAGAGGACCATATTGGGTTCATGTCACCATGAATATGAATGTATTAGCTTCTATATTAGTGAGATCTATTTAAAACTGGCCACATGTCATATTAAATGTCGATGTGCCGTGCATGCTTTCAGAAGGCAGTAACTAGTGTGTGTATGTATTTTCCACCATAATTTGCAAATACATTCATTAAAAATCCTACAATATGATTTTCTGGATTTTTTTCTCTCATTTTGTCTGTCATAGTTGAAATGTACCTATGATGAAAATTACAGGCCTCATCTTTTTAAGTGGAAGAACTTGCACAATTGGTGGCTGACTAAATACTTTTTTGCCCCAATGTATGTGTGTGTGTATGTGTCAGTAAAGGGTGAAAATGGAAGGCATGTATGACAAAAATTGTTTTGACATTTCTTGATCTCTCCATCCTCATCACAGAGTGTTAATGCACATAGTGGAAGGGCTGTGGGGAGGGGATGATGAACGTAAGGCATAGATAAGGCTTTGGTCTTTAGTGATTGAAGCTTTGGGGCACTGTCCGTCTGACTTTGATGGAGAGGTTGAGGGATTAGGTCCCTGTGTGGTTTATCTCCTGAGAGATGGTCCCTGTACGATAACATATAGACCACCTTTAATCTGGGGTAAGCATGTTGAACTCTCTCTCCCAGCGCACCTCTCTCCCTTGGCCACAGTCTGTATCACACAAAGACATAGCATGCTAGAGGACTTTGTTCTAATGTGTCATGCATGGCTTTTATGTATGTAGGACAGGTTGTGTGTTACAAAAGAAGACCAGTTTCTTGATTAACTCAATTATAATTTCCATTGTCAAAGTGTGGACTCTTCAGGAAACAACGTGTGATCTAGATATGTTGAACAATTATAGAATATACAGTGCTTCAGTGCATATGTCAAAGTAGATGTCAACAGTTTTTCATTCAAGTTGAAAAAACAATCACCTTAAAATAGTTATTCTATATGGTCTGCGTTACTGTTGTCAGGACAGCGGTAGAGAAAGTGACACGGTCAAGAAATGTCAAAACAATGTTTGTCATACATGCCTTCCATTTTCACCCTTTACTGACACATACACACACACATACAGTGGGGCAAAAAAGTATTTAGTCAGCCACCAATTGTGCAAGTTCTCCCACTTAAAAAGATGAGAGAGGCCTTGTCAGCTCGGGGATTTGAACTTGCAACCTTTCGGTTACTAGTCCAACGCTCTAACCACTAGGCTACGCTGCCGCCCCAATATGGTGACATGATCTCAATATGGTGACATGAACTCAATATGGTAACATGAACCCACTATGGTGAGAAGAACCCACTATGGTGACATGAACCCACTATGGTGAGATGAACCCACTATGGTGAGATGAACCCACTATGGTGACATGAACCCACTATGGTGAGATGAACCCACTATGGTGACATGAACCCACTATGGTGAGATGAACCCACTATGGTGACATGAACCCACTATGGTGAGATGAACCCACTATGGTGACATGAACCCACTATGGTGAGATGAACCCACTATGGTGAGATGAACCCACTATGGTGAGATGAACCCACTATGGTGAGATGAACCCACTATGGTGACATGAACCCGATATGGTGACATGAACCCACTTCAAACAAATCAATCCAAAAAAGGAGAATCTCTCCACAAAATATGGTAGCGTCGTGCCTTAGTTGACTTTTCCTTTCTTTCGTTTCACTACAGCATGGCTGGTACATGTGTCTCTATGGTTCTATCAGTATTCCTGGGTGCAGTACGGTCCCTCTGTGATGTTCCTTCTCAGTCTGCCTGCAGGTATAACCCAGACTCCTGGTCCCCTGACAATACAGCCAACAAGCCTCACTGACTCTATTAGGCCCTCCATGGAGTATCTGCAGGTGTCATGCCTTTGGTCCTTCACAAGCAGTCTCAAGGAAAAAATTATTCCGACATTTTTGCGGTTATTCCGGTTTTTATGAAAAAACAAATATATATGCTGGAATTTGTTATTGGATATTGATTTCAGTACTAAAATCAGCAATGAATTTGTGCGTGCCAATGAAAATCAGCAATGTGTGTGCGTGCCGTGAGTGTGTGTGTTTCTCGGATATTCCTTGTCCTGTGATAAGGTAATATGAGGAACAGGGCTATAGACAGTATTCGTGTTTATGGTGAGGGCCCAGTCAAATCAAATCAAAGTTTATTTGTCACGTGCGCCGAATACAACAGGTGTAGACATTACAGTGAAATGCTTACTCACAGGCTCTAACCAATGGTGCTGAAAGAAAAGAAAGAAAAAAAAGTGTGTGTGTGTAAAGAAATAAAACAGTAAAAAGACATTTGAAAAAAAAGAGTAGCAAGGCTATATACAGACACCTGTTAGTCAGGCTTATTGAGATAGTATGTGCATGTAAGTATTGTTAAAGTGACTATGCATATATGATGAACAGAGAGTAGCAGAAGCGTAAAAAGAGGGGTTGGTGGGTGGTGAGACACAATGCAGATAGCCCGGTTAGCCAATGTGTGGGAGCACTGGTTGGTCGGGCCAATTTAGGTAGTATGTACATGAATCTATAGGTAAAGTGACTATGCATATAAGATTAACAGAGAGTAGCATCCGTGTAAAAAGAGGGGTTGGGTGGGGGCACACAATGCAAATAATCCGGGTAACCATTTGGTTACCTGTTCAGGAGTCTTATGGCTTGGGGGTAAAAAGCCTTTTTGTCCTAGACTTGGCACTCCGGTACCACTTGCCATGCGGTAGTAGAGAGAACAGTCTATGACTGGGGTGGCTGGGGTCTTTGACAGTTTTTAAGGAGTCCTCTGACATCGCCGGGTGTAGAGGTCCTGGTTGGCAGGCAGCTTTGCCCTAGTGATGTACTGGGCCGTACGCACTACCCTCTGAAGTGCCTTGCGGTCAGAAGCCGAGCAATTGCCGTACCAGGCAGTGATGCGACCGTTACTCTCGATGTTGCAGCTGTAGTACCGTTTGAGGGTCTCAGGAACCATCTTTTTAGTTTCCTGAGAGGGAATAGGCTTTGTCGTGACCTCTTCACGACTGTCTTGGTGTGTTTGGACCAATCTAGTTTGTTGTTGATGTGGACACCAAGGAATTTGAGGCTCTCAACCTGCTCCACTACAGCCCCGTCGATGAGAATGGGGACGTGCTCGGTGCTCCTTTTCCTGTACTCCACAATCATCTCCTTAGTTTTGGTTACGTTGAGGGATAGGTTGTTATTCTGTCACCACCCGGCCAGGTCTCTGACCTCCTCCTTATAGTCTGTCTCGTCGTTGTTGGTGATCAGGCCTACCACTGTTGTTTTGTCAGCAAACTGAATGATGGTATTGGAGTCGTGCCTGGCCATGCAGTCGTGGGTGAACAAGGAGTACAGGAGGGGACTGAATACGTACCCCTGGAGAGCTCCAGTGTTGTGGATCAGCGTGGCAGATGTCTTGCTACCTACCTTCACCACCTGGGGGCGGCCTGTCAGGAAGTCCAGGATCCATTTGCAGAGGGAGGTGTTTAGTCCTAGGATCCTTAGCTTGTTGTTGAGCTTTGAGGGTACTATGGAGTTGAACACTGAGCTGTAGTCAATGAACAGCATTCTCACATGGGTGTTCCTTTTGTCCAGGTGGGAAAGGGCAGTGTGGAGAGCAATAGAGATTGCATCATCTGTGGATCTGTTTTGGCGGTATGCAAATTGGAGTGGGTCTAGGGTTTCTTTGATAATGGTGATGATGTGAGCCTTTCAAAGCACTTCATGGCTACGGACGTGAGTGCTACGGGTCTGTAGTCATTTAGGCAGGTTGCCTTTGTGTTTTTGGGCACAGGGACTATGGTGGTCTGCTTGAAGCATGTTGGTATTACAGACTCAATCAGGGACATGTTGAAAATGTCAGTGAAGACACCTGCCAGTTGGTCAGCACATGCCCAGAGCACACGTCCTGGTAATCCGTCTGGCCCTGCAGCCTTGTGTATGTTGACCTGTTTAAAGGTCTTACTCACATCGGCTACGGAGAGCGTGATCACACAGTCGTCCGGAACAGCTGATGCTTTCATGCATGCCTCAGTCTTGCTTGCCTCGAAGCGAGCATAGAAGTGGTTTAGCTCATCTGGAAGGCTTGTGTCACTGGGCAGCTCACGGCTGTGCTTCCCTTTGTAGTCTGTAATAGTTTGCAAGCCCTGCCACATCCGACAAGCATCGGAGCCGGTGTAGTATGATTCAATCTTAGTCCTGTATTGACGCTTTGCCTGACGCTTTGATGGTTCGTCACAGGGCATAGCGGGATTTCTTGTAAGCTTCCGGGTTAGAGTCCCGCACCTTGAAAGCGGTAGCTCTACCCTTCAGCTCAGTGCAAATGTTGCCTGTAATCCATGGCTTCTGGTTGGGGTATGTGCATACAGTCACTGTGGGGACGACGTCCTCAATGCACTTATTGATAAAGCCAGTGACTGATGTGGTGTATTCCTCAATGTCATTGGAAGAATCCTGGAACATGTTCCAGTCTGTGATAGCAAAGCAGTCCTGTAGTTTAGCAGCTGCTTCATCTGACCATTTTTTTTATAGACCAAGTCACTGGTGCTTCCTGGTTTAATTTTTGCTTGTAAGCAGGAATCAGGAGGATAGAGTTGTGGTCAGATTTACCAAATGGAGGGCGAGGGAGAGCTTTGTATGCATCTCTGTGTGTGGAGTACAAGTGATCTATAATTTTTTCCCTCTGGTTGCACATTTAACATGTTGATAGAGATTTGTTAGAACTGATTTAAGCTTCCCTGCATTAACGTCTCTGGCCACTAGGAGCGCCGCCTCTGGGTGAGTGGTTTCCTGTTTGCTTATTTCCTTATACAGCTGGCTGAGTGCGGTAAATACACAGCCACGAAAAGCATAGCTGAAAACTATCTAGACAAGTAGTGTGGCCAGCAGTTTATCACAATATACTCTACTTCGGCAGAGGAAAATCTGGAGACTTCCTTAGATTTCGTGCACCAGCTGTTGTTTACAAATATGCACAGGCTCTTCGTCCTCTGCGTCGCTTCCTTTTGAGAATAATTGGGATACCTGCCCTGTGGGGTGTTTGGAGAATATCGTTTGAGTCCTGCTTGTTATTGTTGTGTTTGTTGTTGTTGTTCTTGAAGAAATCTTTGTCTAATCCGAGGTGAGTGATCGTTGTCCTGGTATCCAGAAGCTCTTTTCTTCCATAAGATACGGTTGCAGAAAAATTATGAACAAAATATTCTACAAATATCGCAAAAAAAAACAACATAATAGCACAATTGGTTAGGAGACCGTAACACAGCGGCCATCTCCTCCGGCACCATTTTTTCACCTAGTCCTAGTTAGATTTATTTATACTGTACGCCAGCATAAACAATAGAACATACATGTCAACCCCTCAGGTGTCCTGACAACACCTGCATTGTAGAGAACATCTGTAGCGCCTCAGATTAAAGACTAATGAAATCAACAACCGTCCGTCTCCTCGCCACAAAATCAAAATGATATGAGAGGATGAGAACTGGATGACTGAGAGAAGGAAGGATGAGAACAGGATGACTGAGAGAAGAGAGGATGAGAACAGGACGACTGAGAGAAGAGAGGATGAGAACAGGATGACTGAGGGAAGAGAGGATGAGAACAGGACGACTGAGAGAAGAGGGATGAGAACAAGATGACTGAGGGAAGATAGGATGAGATCAGGATGAGATCAGGATGACTGAGGGAAGAGACGGATGAGAACAGGATGATTGAGGGAAAAGACGGATGAGAACAGGATGACTGAGGGGAGAGAAGATGAGAACAGGATGACTGAGGGGAGAGAAGATGAGAACAGGATGACTGAGGGGAGAGAAGATGAGAACAGGATGACTGAGGGGAGAGAAGATGAGAACAGGATGACTGAGGGGAGAGAAGATGAGAACAGGATGACTGAGGGGAGAGAAGATGAGAACAGGATGACTGAGGGGAGAGAAGATGAGAACAGGATGACAGAGGGGAGAGAAGATGAGAACAGGATGACTGAGGGGAGAGAAGATGAGAACAGGATGACTGAGGGGAGAGAAGATGAGAACAGGATGACTGAGGGGAGAGAAGATGAGAACAGGATGACTGAGGGGAGAGAAGATGAGAACAGGATGACAGAGGGGAGAGAAGATGAGAACAGGATGACTGAGGGGAGAGATGAGAACAGGATGACTGAGGGGAGAGAAGATGCGAACAGGATGACTGAGGGGAGAGAGGATGCAAACAGGATGACTGAGGGGAGAGAGGATGCGAACAGGATGACTGAGGGGAAAGAAGATGAGAACAGGATGACTGAGGGGAGAGAAGATGAGAACAGGATGACTGAGGGGAGAGAAGATGAGAACAGGATGACTGAGGGGAGAGAAGATGAGAACAGGATGACTGAGGGGAGAGAGGATGCGAACAGGATGACTGAGGGGAGAGAGGATGCGAACAGGATTACTGAGGGAAGAGATGGATGAGAACAGGATGACTGAGGAAAGAGACGGATGAGAACAGGGTGACTGAGGGAAAGACGGATGGGAACAGGATGACTGAGTGAAATGGCGGATGAGAACATCATGACTGAGAGAAGAGAGGATGAGAACAAGACAACTGAGAGAAGAGGAAGACTGGGAGAAGAAACAAATAAAGAAAATGAAACAGTGTGTGAATGCTGTAGGAAAGGTGATTGAATAAATTAAGGGATGCAATTGATTGAATGCAGTAAAGAAAAACGTTCATCGGTATACATTTTTCTCCTTGGGGGATTTTTTATGAAATCAATATCAATATGATACTTCACAACAAAATTGAATTGTTTTGCAAGATGTTTTTGCATCCATAGTGCGACTTGATTGAGCACCATGCTCTCCTGTACCACCACAGTGAATACATCACGGATGATAACTTCTATTTACCCAGTGACATGAATCATTGCTCAATCTATTTGACTAAGCGGAGCCAATGAAGCTGTTGATGCCATGGAAACAGCTAGATGATGAGGCGTGTTTGAAGTGAGTGAATATCTATTTTGGAATTAGCAGCGGTAGAAGGTGATTCTCAGAGAGAGGTATCACCACGGGCTTTGAAGTTTCAATTATCAAATTGAACATGAACAGTCCATTTATTAGTATAATTCCATCCTTTAACTGATAACTATGAAATGGGTTACGGTTAATAATATGAAAGCGAGGAACATTTATTGATTTGGGGGAATTTCATTAACTGATATGTAACTAACAGAGACCCCAACCCCAGCTCCCTGGAAATATAACTTGAACATTAATATTAAATATATGTGGAAATACCTGTTGAGAGACACGAGAGAAGGAGAGAGAGAGAGGTAAATCCAATAACTACTATATGTTAATGACATGCCCTTCTCCATTACTCTGATTGTGTTGTTTTGGTATTTCATGCTGCTCCACACCATAATGGATTATCAATATTCCTTTTGTCTCTGTGGAAACCAAATGCATTTTCCTCTCTGATTGACATTTTGTTTATTGGTGGGTCTGTAAAGGTTACATTACCCGCCATAGTGGGCTTGGCCTTTACTCTTAGTAAATGCATTTGGGTTTTGTCCTCCTTGCTCTATTGAAATGTTAAATGGAAAACTCACGCTGTGAAATTATTTACTAAAGGACTGCATCTATTTATTGCCATGGCAACGGATGCTTACAAAGTTATACATTCATGAAAAAGTCTCTAAACTATTGATAACCTCATCACTGACACAACAAACGAGGGCTGGTTGTTGAAGAGCCATTCTACTGATCCCCTCCATATGGTTCCAAAAGAGTTCATACATAATCACTGTGCTGTTTAATTTGTGAATTTTTATATTTTGGAAGAGTTGACATGGAGATCGAACATGGAGGTTAACTTGCCATGAATAGCTGAGCATAATACGTAATTGCCGTACATTGAGCATAGTTAATAATAAAACCACAAACACCCTATTGATGAAGAAGAGTGGCGGGGGCGTATGCCTCATGACTAATGGGACATGGTGTGATGAAGGAAACATACAGGAACTCAAATCCTTCTGTTCACCTGATTTAGAATTCCTCACAATCAAATGTAGACTGCATTATCTTCCAAGAGAATTCTCTTCGATTATAATCACAGCCGTATATATCCCCCCCCCCAAGCAGACACATCGATGGCTCTGAACGAACTTTATTTAACTCTTTGCAAACTGGAAAACATTTATCCGGAGGCTGCATTCATTGTAGCTGGGGATTTTAACAAAGCCAATCTGAAAACAAGACTCCCTAAATTTTATCAGCATATCGATTGCGCAACCAGGGGTGGTAAAACCTTGGATCATTGTTACTCTAACTTCCGCGACGCATAAAAGGCCCTGCCCCGCCCCCCCTTTCGGAAAAGCTGACCACGACTCCATTTTGCTGATCCCTGCCTACAGACAGAAATTAAAACAAGAGGCTCCCACGCTGAGGTCTGTCCAACGCTGGTCAGACCAAGCTGACTCTACACTCCAAGACTGCTTCCATCACGTGGACTGGGACATGTTTCGTATTGCGTCAGATGGGAATATTGACGAATACGCTGATTCGGTGTGCGAGTTCATTAGAACGTGCGTCGAAGATGTCGTTCCCATAGCAACGATAAAAACATTCCCTAACCAGAAACCGTGGATTGATGGCAGCATTCGCGTGAAACTGAAAGCGCGAACCACTGCTTTTAATCAGGGCAAGGTGTCTGGCAACATGACTGAATACAAACAGTGCAGCTATTCCCTCCGTAAGGCTATTAAACAAGCTAAGCGTCAGTACAGAGACAAAGTGGAATCTCAATTCAATGGCTCAGACACAAGAGGCATGTGGCAGGGTCTACAGTCAATCACGGACTACAAGATGAAATCCAGCCCAGTCACGGACCAGGATGTCTTGCTCCCAGGCAGACTAAATAACTTTTTTGCCCACTTTCAGGACAATACAGTGCCACTGACACGGCCTGCAACGGAAACATGCGGTCTCTCCTTCACTGCAGCCGAGGTGAGTAAGACATTTAAACGTGTTAACCCTCGCAAGGCTGCAGGCCCAGACGGCATCCCCAGCCGCGCCCTCAGAGCATGCGCAGACCAGCTGGCCGGTGTGTTTACGGACATATTCAATCAATCCCTATACCAGTCTGCTGTTCCCACATGCTTCAAGAGGGCCACCATTGTTCCTGTTCCCAAGAAAGCTAAGGTAACTGAGCTAAACGACTACCGCCCCGTAGCACACACTTCCGTCATCATGAAGTGCTTTGAGAGACTAGTCAAGGACCATATCACCTCCACCCTACCTGACACCCTAGACCCACTCCAATTTGCTTACCGCCCAAATAGGTCCACAGACGATGCAATCTCAACCACACTGCACACTGCCCTAACCCACCTGGACAAGAGGAATACCTATGTGAGAATGCTGTTCATCGACTACAGCTCGGCATTCAACACCATAGTACCCTCCAAGCTCGTCATCAAGCTCGAGACCTGGGTCTCGACCCCGCCCTGTGCAACTGGGTACTGGACTTCCTGACGGGCCGCCCCCAGGTGGTGAGGGTAGGCAACAACATCTCCTCCCCGCTGATCCTCAACACGGGGCCCCACAAGGGTGCGTTCTGAGCCCTCTCCTGTACTCCCTGTTCACCCACGACTGCGTGGCCACGCACGCCTCCAACTCAATCATCAAGTTTGCGGACGACACAACAGTGGTAGGCTTGATTACCAACAACGACGAGACGGCCTACAGGGAGGAGGTGAGGGCCCTCGGAGTGTGGTGTCAGGAAAATAACCTCACACTCAACGTCAACAAAACTAAGGAGATGATTGTGGACTTCAGGAAACAGCAGAGGGAACACCCCCTATCCACATCGATGGAACAGTAGTGGAGAGGGTAGCTAGTTTTAAGTTCCTCGGCATACACATCACAGACAAACTGAATTGGTCCACTCACACTGACAGCGTCGTGAAGAAGGCGCAGCAGCGCCTATTCAACCTCAGGAGGCTGAAGAAATTCGGCTTGTCACCAAAAGCACTCACAAACTTCTACAGATGCACAATCGAGAGCATCCTGGCGGGCTGTATCACCGCCTGGTACGGCAACTGCTCCGCCCTCAACCGTAAGGCTCTCCAGAGGGTAGTGAGGACTGCACAACGCATCACCGGGGGCAAACTACCTGCCCTCCAGGACACCTACACCACCCGTTGTTACAGGAAGGCCATAAAGATCATCAAGGACATCAACCACCGAACCACTGCCTGTTCACCCCGCTATCATCCAGAAGGCGAGGTCAGTACAGGTGCATCAAAGCTGGGACCGAGAGACTGAAAAACAGCTTCTATCTCAAGGCCATCAGACTGTTAAACAGCCACCACTAACACTGAGTGGCTGCTGCCAACACACTGTCATTGACACTGACCCAACTCCAGCCATTTTAATAATGGGAATTGATGGGAAATGATGTAAATATATCACTAGCCACTTTAAACAATGCTACCTTATATAATGTTACTTACCCTACATTATTCATTTCATATGCATATGTATATACTGTACTCTACATCATCGACTGCATCCTTATGTAACACATGTATCACTAGCCACTTTAACTATGCCACTTTGTTTACTTTGTCTACACACTCATCTCATATGTATATACTGTACTCGATACCATCTACTGTATGCTGCTCTGTACCATCACTCATTCATATATCCTTATGTACATGTTCCTTATCCCCTTACACTGTGTATAAGACAGTAGTTTTGGAATTGTTAGTTAGATTACTTGTTGGTTATCACTGCATTGTCGGAACTAGAAGCACAAGCATTTCGCTACACTCGCATTAACATCTGCTAACCATGTGTATGTGACAAATAAAATTTGATTTGATTTGATTTGATTTGATTTGCTGTATGAACAATTTTAATTAGTTTGAAAATCTAGTACGTCTTCATGGAATTGGTGGGATATAATGTCTGATGTGTTTAATAACACGCACACATACCTTCCTGTACCATTGTTTCACCCATCGACGAGCAAGACTAATTAACTAGTGTACATAACATCCACCGACGTACCTCGGTTTAAAGATATCTGGTTGTTGATGTTTCTCCTGTACCATTGTTTCACCCATCGACGAGCAAGAATAATTAACTAGTGTACATAACATCCACCGACGTACCTCGGTTTAAAGATATCTGGTTGTTGATGTCTCTCCTGTTCCATTGAATGCCACTTTGACCTCAGGAGTCTAGAGAGGTCTTCTAATGAATAAAGTTAAGCTTTGTTTTTGTCTTTATGACACATTTAACAGGAAGCTCATTAAATGCTTGCTTTGTGTGCCTTTGATTCAAACGAGAGGATGAACAGATTCTTTTGTCAGGTCTACAAGCCAGACAACACAGAAGCTGAATTGTCCTTTATGATTAATAAAAACATGAATTAATAAAAACAAACCTGCAGGTTTGAATGCACTGTTTCTTAATTAGAGTTGTTGTGCTCTATGGTGATGTGTTGTCTTATCCTGAGAAGGAACACATAGATTGGGAAAGTGTCCATCATAACGGTTCCAGACATTTATAACAGGGTATGACATTAAACCTCTCTGGGATATGTGGGTCACGAGCGTCCCACCTGGCCAAAAGCCAGAGAAAATGCAGAGCGCCAAATTCAAATAAATTACTATAAAAATCAAACTTTCATTAAATCACACATGTAAGGTACCAAATTAAAGCTACACGTGTTGTGAATCCAGCCAACGTGTCAGATTTCAAAAAGGCTTTTCGGCGAAAGCAAACGATGCTATTATCTGAGGGTAGCACCTCCGTAAACAAAAGAGAGAAAACATATTTCAACCCTGCAGGCACGACACAAAACGCAGAAATAAAAATATAAATCATGCCTTACCTGTGACGAGCTTCTTCTGTTGGCACTCCAATATGTCCCATAAACATCAGGGTACTTCGACCAAGGGTCCAATAAACATCAGGGTACTTCGACCAGGGGTCCCATAAACATCAGGGTACTTCGACCAGGGGTCCCATAAACATCAGGGTACTTCGATCAGGGGTCCCATAAACATCAGGGTACTTCGACCAGGGTCCCATAAACATCAGGGTACTTCGACCAGGGGTCCCATAAACATCAGGGTACTTCGACCAGGGGTCCCATAAACATCAGGGTACTTCGACCAGGGGTCCCATAAACATCAGGGTACTTCGACCAGGGGTCCAATAAACATCAGGGTACTTCGACCAGGGGTCCCATAAACATCAGGGTACTTCGACCAGGGGTCCCATAAACATCAGGGTACTTCAACCAGGGGTCCCATAAACATCAGGGTACTTCAACCAGGGGTCCCATAAACATCAGGGTACTTCGACCAGGGGTCCCATAAACATCAGGGTACTTCGACCAGGGGTCCCATAAACATCAGGATACTTCAACCAGGGGTCAAAAGTAGTGCACTATGTAGGGAATAGGGCATCATTTGGGATGAGGGTATGGAGTGGGAACAACTATGTATTACCTCACTATTTTCTCCATCAGCTGATGCAATTAAAGGGTCATTTCCTCAGTACCCCCCTGGGTGTCTCAGGCTTTATTGCCTGATTATTACAGAATTAATTCACATTAAAACAGGGAAAATTAGGCTGCGCAGAGAAATACTTACTAGTTTTGTTTTTGTTTATTTTTGTTTATTTTGTTTATTTGTTCATTTTTTTTTCTCTTGAAGTAGAAAGTGTGGCCTGCAGATTTATGGGATGGTTAATTATCCAGTAGGAAAATCAATGCCACAACACCAGACAGGTTCACCTTGATAACTGCAGGCCCCTGATGCATCATCATAACCGAGGATGGGCACCTCATTGGTTCTCCAACACACTACAATACCTAGTAGAAAGAGGAGGAAGGGAAGCGCTACTAGGGTACACAATAGTACATTTTGGTAGATAGAAGGTGCTCTTTGGTAAAAGGGGTAATTTGGTCATCAAAAGAAAGGAGGACCAAGGCACTCGTCATATAATTGATTAAAATGCCTTTATTAGTATGGCATGTTCAATAGAAACAAAGTTTTTTTTAAACTGACACGTTTCGGCTGCATGGCCTTCGTCAGGGAGTACAAAAAAAGAGGAATACAAGGTCCTCTTTTAAATAGCTTGTCAATTAGCCCTAATTGGAAGAGGGAGTGGTTACACAATTGATTGGACACACCTAGTAAGCAATACTATACACATTGAAATACTGCAGCTATGTTATCATAAAAATACAACTCCAAACTAGAAGTATCAGAACACTAAAAGGTAGTTCTAACCTTAAATATGACTGGGAGAAGTGTCAAGAATAAGAAAGCTAAATATTCCATAGTACACTAGAACACAGCAAAACATGAACAACAACAGTCTAACCATAGCTGAGGGTAATAGAGCAAACATTTCCACTAGATGACAGCAAATGGACCCATCACGACCCTACAGGAAGGGTGAGAAATCCATATCTTCATTTAAACCAGGGTATTTAGTGGTCTGTAGTTTGTAAATCCATATCTTCATTTAAACCAGGGTATTCAGTGGCCTGTAGTTTGTAAATCCATATCTTCATTTAAACCAGGGTATTCAGTGGCCTGTAGTTTGTAAATCCATATCTTCATTTAAACCAGGGTATTTAGTGGTCTGTAGTTTGTAAATCCATATCTTTATTTAAACCAGGGTATTCAGTGGCCTGTAGTTTGTAAATCCATATCTTCATTTAAACTAGGGTTTTCAGTGGCCTGTAGTTTGTAAATCCATATCTTCATTTAAACCAGGGTATTCAGTGGTCTGTAGTTTGTAAATCCATATCTTCATTTAAACCAGGGTATTCAGTGGCCTGTAGTTTGTAAATCCATATCTTCATTTAAACCAGGGTATTCAGTGGTCTGTAGTTTGTAAATCCATATCTTCATTTAAACCAGGGTATTCAGTGGTCTGTAGTTTGTAAATCCATATCTTCATTTAAACCAGGGTATTCAGTGGCCTGTAGTTTGTAAATCCATATCTTCATTTAAACCAGGGTATTCAGTGGCCTGTAGTTTGTAAATCCCAAAAGCTTCCCTTTGGATTAACTGTTTAAGATGGTCCCCTTTTCTAATAGAGGCTGGAATATGATCAATACCCATAGCTTGTAGGGAGGCAGGGTTGCCAGGGTGTAGAGACTTGTAGTGCCTTGCCATGGGGTAGTCTTCATTACCTACCCGTATGGTGTACTTGTGCTCCGCTAAGCGGTCTTGAAGGGGTCTCTTTGTCCTTCCAATGTAGAACACCTTGCACTGTGGTCATTCCAATCTATAGATGAAATTAGTGGTTTTACAGATAATGAAATGCTTGACGTAATACTCCATTTAGGAAGCTGTGTCGACAAAATACTTCTGTGCAACATTACTGCAATGGTTGCAATGGTTACATTTAAAAGAGCCCTTGGGTTTGTGGTCAAGACAAGTTTTTTGAGTCACCCGGAAGATAACTGTGGACTAATTTGTCATTTAGAGTAGGACATCTCTTAAAGCTTATGGCTGGTGGCTCAGGAAAGACTTGGCGTAGAAGCGTATCACTTTGGATGATTCCCCAATTGTTTTTAATTATTATTTTAATGCTCTCTGTTTCAGTGCTGTATCTTGTAACAAAATACACTCTCTCCGATGTATCACGAGGCTCTCCCCTTCGCAACAAGTTCTCTCTCAAGTAATCCAGCCCTTATACCGGCATCTTTCAGGACCTGAATGCTGTCGCCCCGATTCAAGAAGCGATTCTCCAATTCAGCAGATTTGACACTGTAGTCTGTTTCCTGATCGCAAATTCTTTGGCCATATGGAATGTTTTCTTTTAGCCTTTTGGGGTGAAAGCTGTCTGCCCTCAGAATGGTATTCCCGTCTGTAGGCTTCCTAAAGATAGATGTGTGCAAACAACCCTTGTCATTTTTACTAATGTCGAGGTCCAAAAAATGAATGTTATCCTTGCTGTTCTCCATAGTTAGTTTGATGTTAGGGTTAATGTTGTTAAGGTGTTGGTGGAAGGAAATAAGTTCATCTTCTGAGCCGGACCAAAACAGGCAAACATCATCAATATATTGTCCCCACCATATAATCCGGTCAAAGAATTGGTTATTAGAAGGATCCAAAATTAAGTCATTTTCCCATTTACCCAAGTACAAACCAGCATAGGAAGGGCTGTATAGCAAGCTCCCATGGCACATCCTTTAACCTGTTTAAAAATACTGTCCTGAAAGATAAAGATGTGATGATTAAGAGTCCATTCAGTCAGTGAGACAGTAGTAGGCATCTCAGTCTCCGGCTGGGTACTCAAGAAATGGTGCATAGCTGCCAAACCCTGTTCATGTTCAATGGTGGTGTAGAGACTCCACATCCATGGGGACTAAAAAGGAAGCTGTACCTATATTGTTCAATTCCTTCATTTTGTTCAACACAACTGTGGTATCTTGAAGACAGGCTGGGAGTGACGTCAGAAAAGGCTTAATAAAGTAATCAATGTACTTAGAGATGGGCTCTGTCAGACTTTCATTACCACTAATGACTGGTCTGTCTGGGGGATTTTCAGGATGTTTGTGGACCTTTGGAAGAAGGTAAAAAGAAGCCATACTGCCATTGAAAAGAAACTTGAACTCATTGTCTGAAATGTAGCCATTCTCCTTAGCTTCTGTGAAGACCCCTTTCAATACCTAACTTACATTTTATGATGTATATTTACTTATAGTGTCATACCCAAGAAAACTCCAGGCTGTAATCGCTGCCAAAGGTGCTTCAACAAAGTACAGCGTAAAGGGCCTGAATACTTATGTAAATGTGATATTTATTTATAAATTTGCAAAGAAATCTGAACCTGTTTTTGGTTTGTCCTTGTGTGTAGATTGACAAGGAAAAAAACAACAATTTAATCAATTTTATGCACTGTATGTACTGTATATTGTAGTCATTTAGCAGACATTCTTATGCAGAGGGACTTACAGTACTGAGTGCATACATTTTCGGGTTCTTTTGTAATACCCCATTAGAATCGAACCCACAACCCTGGCATTGCAAACAGACTGCATTTTGATTTCTATGGTTGCTTGCCATAGCTATGGTAAAACAGAATGTGCAGGGATGTTCTCTCAATAAAACCTTTTCAGTGTTGTCAGAGTAACTTATTGAAAGAATACCGGGATCGATATGACAACTACCAGTGAAAATAGAGGGCGCCAAATTCAAGCCACATAAATCTCATAATTACTGTTCCTAAGACATACATACGTCTTATATCATTTTAAAGGTAATCTTGTTGTTAATCCCACAAGTGTTCAATTTCAAATAGCCTTTTCAGCGAAAACACTACAAACGATTGTTAGGTCTCCACCAAACCACAATAAGCACAGTCATTTTCCAGCTAAATATAGCATTCACAAAAAGCAGAAATAAAGATAAAATTAATCACTAACCTTGAATTATCTTCATCAGATGACACACATAGGACTTCATGTTACACAATTACATGCATGTTTTGTTTGCTAAAGTTCATATTTATATAAAAGAAATCTGAGTTTACATTGGCACATTAGATTCACTAGTTCCAAAAACATCAAGTGATTTTGCATAGCAACATTGTTTCAACAGTCCAACCAGTCATCCACAAATTCGATAGTGTATTTCATATCACCACAGAAGCATCTGAAACTCACTATCATATTTCAAAAAATAAAATAAAAGCATGAATCGCTGTGTCAAACAATGCTGAAGACATTTTCTCTCCAGACCATGAGTAAATCCATGATATGGTATTGTCACTGGTGAAGAGCACAAATTCTGTAACTGTCAGACCATTCCATGACAAGAAGGATATAAATTCCATCTGCCTGTCACATACAAAACGACCACACACACACACACACACACACACACACACACACACACACACACACACACACACACACACACACACACACACACACACACACACACACACACACACACACACACACACACACACACACACACACACACACACACAAGACCAGAGCCACCTCTTTTCTGGAGAAGAGGAAACAGTGATATTGCTCTGTCCTGTCTCCACTAAGATACTCCCCTTAGAGCAGGTTAATCTGTGGCTAGTGTATGACAAGGTATATAGACCCCTCAGAGCAGGTTAACCTGGGGCTAGTGTATGACAAGGTAGATACCCCCCCTCAGAGCAGATTAACCTGGGGCTAGTGTATGACAAGGTATATAGACCCCTCAGAGCAGGTTAACCTGGGGCTAGTGTATGACAAGGTAGATACCCCCCCTCAGAGCAGGTTAACCTGGGGCTAGTGTATGACAAGGTATATAGACCCCTCAGAGCAGGTTAACCTGGGGCTAGTGTATGACAAGGTATATAGACCCCTCAGAGCAGGTTAACCTGGGGCTAGTGTATGACAAGGTAGATACCCCCCCTCAGAGCAGGTTAACCTGGGGCTAGTGTATGACAAGGTAGATACCCCCCCTCAGAGCAAGTTAACCTGGGGCTAGTGTATGACAAGGTATATAGACCCCTCAGAGCAGGTTAACCTGGGGCTAGTGTATGACAAGGTAGATACCCCCCCTCAGAGCAAGTTAACCTGGGGCTAGTGTATGACAAGGTATATAGACCCCTCAGAGCAGGTTAACCTGGGGCTAGTGTATGACAAGGTAGATACCCCCCTCAGAGCAGGTTAACCTGGGGCTAGTGTATGACAAGGTAGATACCCCCCCTCAGAGCAAGTTAACCTGGGGCTAGTGTATGACAAGGTATATAGACCCCTCAGAGCAGGTTAACCTGGGGCTAGTGTGTGACAAGGTATATAGACCCCTCAGAGCAGGTTAACCTGGGGCTAGTGTATGACAAGGTATATAGACCCCTCAGAGCAGGTTAACCTGGGGCTAGTGTATGACAAGGTAGATACCCCCCTCAGAGCAGGTTAACCTGGGGCTAGTGTATGACAAGGTAGATACCCCCCCTCAGAGCAAGTTAACCTGGGGCTAGTGTATGACAAGGTATATAGACCCCTCAGAGCAGGTTAACCTGGGGCTAGTGTGTGACAAGGTATATAGACCCCTCAGAGCAGGTTAACCTGGGGCTAGTGTATGACAAGGTATATAGACCCCTCAGAGCAGGTTAACCTGGGGCTAGTGTATGACAAGGTAGATACCCCCCCTCAGAGCAAGTTAACCTGGGGCTAGTGGAGCTCCAAGTAATTGGTTACAAACGGAGATCTCTCTCTCTCTCTCCACATGCCTGAGAATGGCAGGTGACTTCCAGCCTATAGCTTAGACCAAGCTGCCGCATCTCTCTCCCAGAGCTCATGTCACAGCCTATTACTGTCAACTGGTTAATACTGACATCCACACCCCCAGGGTGAATGTGCTGTTATATTTGCTGTTAATAAAGTGTTATTAATAATGTGCTGTTAATAATGTGCTGTTATTAATGTGCTGTTAATAATGTGTTGTTAATGTGTTGTTAATAAAGTGTTGTTAATGTGTTGTTAATAATGTGCTGTTAATAATGTGCTGTTATATCTGCTGTCATGTACTGTTATTAATGTGCTGTTAATAATGTGTTGTTAATAATGTGCTGTCATATGTACTGTTATTAATGTGCTGTTAATAATGTGCTGTTATATCTGCTGTCATATGTACTGTTATTAATGTGCTGTTAATAATGTGTTGTTAATAATGTGCTGTCATATGTACTGTTATTAATGTGCTGTTAATAATGTGCTGTTAATAATGTGTTGTTAATAATGTACTCTTAATAATGTGCTGTTATATCTGCTGTCAAATGTACTGTTATGTGCTGTTAATAATGTGCTGTTATATGTGCTGTTATATTTGCAGTTAAAAATGTGTTGTTGTATGTTATGTTATGTTATATGCATTTTATTTGCAGTTAATAATGTGCTGTTAATAATGTGCTGTTATTAATGTGCTGTTAATAATGTGCTGTTACACAGTTGAAGTCAGAAGTTTACAAAAACTTAGGTTGGAGTCATTAAACTAATTTTTTCAAACACTCCACAAATTTCTTGTTAACTGACTATAGTTTTGGCAAGTCGGTTTGGTCATTTACTTTGTACATGACACAAGTAATTTGTCCTACAATTGTTTACAGACAGATTATTTCGCTTATAATTCACTGTATCACAATTCCAGTGGGTCAGAAGTCTACATACACTAAGTTGACTGTGCCTTTAAACAGCTTGGAAAATTCCAGAAAATGATGTCATGGCTTTAGAAGGTTCTGATAGGCTAATTTACATAATTTGAATCAATTGGAGGTGTACCTGTGGATGTGTTTCAAAGCCTACCTTCAAACGTAGTGCCTCTTTGCTTGACATCATGGGAAAATCTAATTATGTCAGCCAAGACCTCAGAAAAACAATAGACCACCACAAGTCTGGTTCATCCTCGGAAGCAATTTCCAAACCCCTGAATGTACCACGTTCATGTGTACAAACAATAGTACGCAAATATAAGCACCATGGGACCACACTGCCATCATACTGCACATGAAGGAGACGCGTTCTTTCTCCTAGAGATGAACGTACTTTGGTACAAAAAGTGCAAATCGATCCCAGAACAACAGCAGAGGACCTGGTGAAGATGCTGGAGTAAACAGGTACAAAAGTATCTATATCCACAGTAAAACTAGTCCTATATCAACATAACCTGAAAGGCCACTCAGCAAGGAAGAAGCTACTGTTCCAAGACTGCCATAAAAAAAAGCCAGACTACAGATTGCACAAGGGGACAAAGGGGACAAAGGGAACAAGGGGACAAAGATCATACTTTTTGGAGAAATGTCCTCTGGTCTGATGAAACAAAAATAGAACTGTTTGGCCATAATGACCATCGTTATATTTGGAGGAAGAAGGGGGAGGCTTGCAAGCCGAAGACCACCATCCCAATTGTGAAGCATGGGTGTGGCAGCATCATGTTGTGGGGGGGTGCTTTTCAGCAGGAGGGCCTGGTGCACTTCAAAATATAGATGGCATCATGAGGAAATAAATGATGTGGATATATTGAAGCAACATCTCAAGACATCAGTCAGGAAATTAAAGCTTGGTCGCAAATGGGTCTTCCAAATGGACAACGAACCCAGGCATACTTCCAAAGTTGTGGCAAAATGGCTTAAGAACCACAAAGTCAAAGTATTGGAGTGGCCATCACAAACCCCTGAACTCAACCCTATAGAACATTTGTGGGCAGAACTGAAAAAGTGTGTGCGAGCAAGGAGGCCTACAAACCTGACTCAGTTACACCAGCTCTGTCTGGAGGAATGGGCCAAAATTCCCCCAACTTATTGTGGGAAGCTTGTGGAAGGCTACCCGTAACGTTTGACCCAAAGTTAAACCATTTAAAGGCACTTGCTGCCAAATACTAATTGAGTGTATGTAAACTTCTGACCTACTGGGAATGTGATGAAAGAAATAAAAGCTGAAATAAATCATTCTCTACTACTATTCTGGCATTTCACATTCTTCAAATATAGTGGTGATCCTAACTGATTTAAGACAGGGAATTTTTACAAGGATTAAATGTCATGATGTGTGACCTTCCTGGTCCCATGGTGTTTATACTTGCTTACTATTGTTTGTACAGATGAATGTGGTACCTTCAGGCGTTTGGAAATTGCTCCCAAGGATGAATCAGACTTGTGGAGGGCTACGATTTTTTTTCTGAGGTCTTGGCTGGGTTCTTTATACTTTCCCATGATGTCAAGCAAAGAGGCACTGAGTTTGAACATAGGCCTTTAAACACATCCACGGGTACATCTCCAATTGACTCAACTGATGCCAATTAGCCTATCAGAAGCTTCTAAAGCCATTACATCATTTTCTGGAATTTTCCAAGCTCTTTAACGGCACAGTCAACTTAGTGAATGTAAACTTCTGACCCACTGGAATTGTGATACAGTGAATAATAAGTAAGATAATCTGTCTGTAATCAATTGTTGGGAAAAATGACTTGTGTCATGCACAAAGTAGATGTCCTAACCGACTTGCCAAGACTATAGTTTGTTAACCAGAATTTTGTGGAGTGGTTGAAAAACGAGTTTTAATGACTCCAACCTGAGTGTATGTAAGCTTCCGAATTCAACTGTATGTGCTGTTATAATGTTTCCGTATCTATCATCACTCATCTCATATATATAAACTGTACTCCACTCTATTCTACGCTATCTTAGTCACTTTTAAATTGTGTGTAAATATTGCATCACCCATCTCATATGTATATACTGTATTCTATACTATGCCACTAGTCCAATGCCGCTCTGAAATACATGTACATGTATATATTCCTTACTTAGATTTACGTGTATTTCCGGTATATGTTGTGAAACTGTTAGGTATTACTTGTTAGATATCACTGCACTGTCGGAGATAGAAGCACAAGTATTTCACAAAACCCACAATAACATCTGCTGAACATGTGTATGTGACCAATACAATTGATTTGATTCGATATATGTACTCTATAATCTATAAAACAAAGGGACAGAGATAATTGGAATACAACATGAGGTAGTTTGAAGAAGGAGTTTACCTTGGTGGTTTTTGTGCTCATTGTATTACAATAGTTATTTTCACTTCGATCAAAATAGTCTGTGTATATGTTCGTCTTAAATTTAAGGATATCATTGTTACAAGGCTAGAAAGTGAGAAAAGTACAGGAAAATCATCAATGAAAAAATAAAAGCAGTTAATGAATTAGCTAAATTGCCTGAAACAATCGTTAATCTCTCACATTTGTGAAAATGAACAATTTCCTTCTCAACTAATCAAGAGCAATTAGACTGGCATGGTTTTATTGACAACTGAAAGCCTCAGACTCAACCTCAGAGAAGCAATTATACACCATCAAAGTGGAAGCCTCCTTCATCAACCTCACTAATCATTCCCCTCCGTAGGAATGAATAGGAGGCACAGTGTAACTGTGTGTGTGTGTGTGTGTGTGTGTGTGTGTGTGTGTGTGTGTGTGTGTGTGTGTGTGTGTGTGTGTGTGTGTGTGTGTGTGTGTGTGTGTGTGTGTGTGTGTGTGTGTGTGTGTGTGTGTGTGTGTGTGTGTGTGTGTGTGTGTGTGTGTGTGTGTGTGTGTGTGTGCGCCTGCCTTCATGCATACATGCCTGCGTGCTTGCCTTTGTGCATGTGTCTGTGTATGTGCGTGCGTGCGTGCATGTGTGCATGTGTGCGTGCCCTTTAGACACACACACACACATACGTGACAGCATTGCAGTAACATAGGACTGAGTTCATTCCCATCAACATAATTTCAGCCAAACTGCAAATGTCCTGATTTGGTTGCTACTATGACATCATGGCAGTCACCCATCTGTATTAAAGGTCTATGTTGTGGCATTTTGATGAAAGACATGCTTTTACAGCATGACATTTTAGATATGAATGTTGCGTGTGGTGTTTTGCATCATAATATTAGCTACAATCCAGAAACGTTCATGTGCTAGCATCTTGATTTATTTTAGAAGTCCCATCAGTTTTGGTCACAAAGAGTCATCTATTTTACAATGTTAAGGCTTTCATTTGTTTTCACGCAAAATCAAATCAAATTGAATGTGTCACATGCGCGGAATACAACAAGTGTAGACCTTACAGTGAAATGCTTACCTGCAAGCCCTTAACCGACAATGCAGTTAAGAAAAATACCAACAAAAAATGTTTGGCCAGATGCTCTTATCCAGAACAACTGGTAACAGTTAAAGTTGGTGGAGCTTAAATTGTCCAACAATAATGACATTCTCAGTAAGAGATGTATTGATACCTTCCACCACTACCTAACAGAGAAACAGAGAGAGGGACCTTTGACACAGAAAGTTGGAACAAACTCTTCATCTAACCTCAGTGGAAACAATCTGACCATTAAACACACATTGGTAAGCATGGCAAATCACGCATTACCCTGCATCTTTTGGAGTTGGATAAATGTAGATACACTTGCATTTTTTCTCAAGGACTTATACAGGATACTAACCGCAACGTCAAAAGCCTCAATCCAAAATAAAAATTCTATACCTAAAACCTTGATTTTGGACAAAATTACCTGTATGGACTAATAATATATTTTTTTAAACTGCTAACCAACCAAATCCTTTAAAAGAAACACAACGGAATGTGGAAATACCATACAACATAAAACTAACTGAGTAATGTTCAGTCTGGACCTACTTCCGAAGCCAAAAAGTTGTAAAAAGGTATGTCTTGGCAGAGGCCTTTGAAGCCCTCATGGCTTATCCTTGTGCAGAGGTCATTACAATACAGTGGATATTAAAAACAACACTGCATGGAATAAGTAGAGAAAAAGCTACTCAAGGACAATCCAGAGACACTGTTTGCTGACTGCTACAAAGAGGGAAACGTAAGCAACTTAATTTTCAACGCGTCCCCTGGCATGGCACAGCTATAAGAGCACACAACCCCTAATCAAATCAGATTTTATTTGTCACATGCGCCGAATACAACCTTACAGTGAAATGCTTACTTACAAGCCCTTATCCAACATGGCAGCTTTAAGAAAAAAGTGTTAAAAAGCATTCACTAAAATGAACTGAAGTTCAAAATAAATAACTCAAATTAAAAATATAAGTCAAATTTTGTTTAAACTAATAAATAAGGAGCAACAATAAAATAACAGTAACGAGGCTATATACAGGGGGTACCGGTACAGAGTCAATGTGTGGGGGCACCGGTTAGTGAAGGTAATTGAGGTAATATGTACATGAAGGTAGATGGAAGGTGACTATGCATGGATAATACACAGAGAGTAGCAGCAGCGTAAACATGGGGGGTGGAGACAATGCAAATAGTCGAGGAGACATTTGATTAGCTGTTCAGGAGTCTTATGGCTTGGGGTTAGAAGTTGTTGAGAAGCCCCTTGGACCTAGACTTGGTGATCCGGGAACCGCTTGCCATGCGGTAGCAGAGAAAACAGTCTTTGACTAGGGGGGCTGGAGACTTTGGCAGTTTTTTGGGCCTTCTGTCATGCAGGTGAAGGCACTTGAACCAAACAGACTCAGACACCTGCTCACCACGCAGCATCTGAGGACAACACGACACGACAGGGCGATACACAAACACAGCACGGTGAATTCTAGACAAGGAACCGACAGGGCAGAAACGAATAACAAGGAGAGAAATAGGGACTCTAATCAGGGAAAAGGATCGGGAACAGGTGTGGGAAGACTAAATGATTGATTAGGGGAATAGGAACAGCTGGGAGCAGGAACGGAACGATAGAGAGAAGAGAGAGCGGGAGAGTGAGAGAGGGAGGGGGAGAGAGAGGGATAGAAAGAGGGAAAGAACCTAATAAGACCAGCAGAGGGAAACGAATAGAAGGAGAAGAACAGGGACAAGGCATGATAATCAATGACAAAACATGACAGTACCCCCCACTCACCGAGCGCTCCTGGCGCACTCGAGGAGGAATCCTGGCGGCAACGGAGGAAATCATCAATGAGTGAACGGTCCAGCACGTCCCGAGACGGAACCCAACTCCTCTCCTCAGGACCGTAACCCTCCCAATCCACTAAGTATTGGTGACCCCGTCCCCGAGAACGCATGTCCATGATCTTATGTACCTTGTAAATAGGTGCGCTCTCGACAAGGACGGGAGGGGGAGGGAAGACGAACGGGAGTGCGAAGAAAGGGCTTGACACAGGAGACATGGAAGACAGGATGGACGCGACGAAGATGTCGCGGAAGAAGCAGTCGCACAGCGACAGGATTGACGACCTGGGAGACACGGAACGGACCAATGAACCGCGGAGTCAACTTACGAGAAGCTGTCGTAAGAGGAAGGTTGCGAGTGGAAAGCCACACTCTCTGGCCGCAACAATACCTTGGACTCTTAATCCTGCGTTTATTGGCGGCTCACAGTCTGTGCCCTGTAACGGCAAAGTGCAGACCTCACCCTCCTCCAGGTGCGCTCACAACGTTGGACAAACGCTTGAGCGGAGGGAACGCTGGACTCGGCAAGCTGGGATGAGAACAGAGGAGGCTGGTAACCCAGACTACTCTGAAACGGAGATAACCCGGTAGCAGACGAAGGAAGCGAATTGTGAGCGTATTCTGCCCAGGGGAGCTGTTCTGCCCAAGACGCAGGGTTTCTGAAAGAAAGGCTGCGTAGTATGCGACCAATCGTCTGATTGGCCCTCTCTGCTTGACCGTTAGACTGGGGATGAAACCCGAAGAGAGACTGACGGACGCACCAATCAAACGACAGAACTCCCTCCAAAACTGTGACGTGAATTGCGGGCCTCTGTCTGAAACGGCGTCTAACGGGAGGCCATGAATTCTGAATACATTCTCGATAATGATTTGTGCCGTCTCCTTAGCGGAAGGAAGTTTAGCGAGGGGAATGAAATGTGCCGCCTTAGAGAACCTATCGACAACCGTAAGAATCACAGTCTTCCCCGCAGACAAAGGCAGACCGGTAATGAAGTCTAGGGCGATGTGAGACCATGGTCGAGAAGGAATGGGGAGCGGTCTGAGACGACCGGCAGGAGGAGAGTTACCCGACTTAGTCTGCGCGCAGTCCGAACAAGCAGCCACGAAACGGCGCGTGTCACGCTCCTGAGTCGGCCACCAAAAGCGCTGGCGAATAGACGCAAGAGTGCCTCGAACACCGGGATGACCAGCTAACTTGGCAGAGTGAGCCCACTGAAGAACAGCCAGACGAGTGGAAACAGGAACGAAAAGGAGGTTACTAGGACAAGCGCGCGGCGACGCAGTGTGCGTGAGTGCTTGCTTAACCTGTCTTTCAATTCCCAGACTGTTAACCCGACAACACGCCCATAAGGAAGAATCCCCTCGGGATCAGTAGAAGCCACAGAAGAACTAAACAGACGGGATAAGGCATCAGGCTTGGTGTTCTTGCTACCCGGACGGTAAGAAATCACAAACTCGAAACGAGCGAAAAACAACGCCCAACGAGCTTGACGGGCATTAAGTCGTTTGGCAGAACGGATGTACTCAAGGTTCTTATGGTCTGTCCAAACGACAAAAGGAACGGTCGCCCTCCAACCACTGTCGCCATTCGCCTAGGGCTAAGCGGATGGCGAGCAGTTCACGGTTACCCACATCATAGTTGCGCTCAGATGGCGACAGGCGATGAGAAAATAAGCGCAAGGATGAACCTTATCGTCAGACTGGAAGCGCTGGGATAGAATGGCTCCCACGCCTACCTCTGAAGGCCAACCTCGACAATGAATTGTCTAGTGACGTCAGGAGTAACGAGGATAGGAGCGGACGTAAAACGTTCTTTTAGAAGATCAAAAGCTCCCTGGGCGGAACCGACCACTTAAAACACGTCTTGACAGAAGTAAGAGCTGTGAGAGGGGCAGCAACTTGACCGAAATTACGAATGAAACGCCGATAGAAATTAGCGAAACCTAAAAAGCGCTGCAACTCGACACGTGACCTTGAACGGGCCAATCACTGACAGCTTGACCTTAGCGGAATCCATCTGAATGCCTTCAGCGGAAATAACGGAACCGAGAAAAGTAACGGAGGAGACATGAAAAGAGCACTTCTCAGCCTTTACGTAGAGACAATTCTCTAAAAGGCGCTGTAGAACACGTCGAACGTGCTGAACATGAATCTCGAGTGACGGAGAAAAAATCAGGATATCGTCAAGATAGACAAAAACAAAGATGTTCAGCATGTCTCTCAGAACATCATTAACTAATGCCTGAAAAACAGCTGGCGCATTGGCGAGACCAAACGGCAGAACCCGGTACTCAAAATGCCCTAACGGAGTGTTAAACGCCGTTTTCCACTCGTCCCCCTCTCTGATGCGCACGAGATGGTAAGCGTTACGAAGGTCCAACTTAGTAAAGCACCTGGCTCCCTGCAGAATCTCGAAGGCTGATGACATAAGGGGAAGCGGATAACGATTCTTAACCGTTATGTCATTCAGCCTCGATAATCCACGCAGGGGCGCAGAGTACCGTCCTTCTTCTTAACAAAAAGAACCCCGCCCCGGCCGGAGAGGAAGAAGGCACTATGGTACCGGCGTCAAGAGACACAGACAAATAATCCTCGAGAGCCTTACGTTCGGGAGCCGACAGAGAGTATAGTCTACCCCGAGGAGGAGTGGTCCCCGGAAGGAGATCAATACTACAATCATACGACCGGTGAGGAGGAAGGGAGTTGGCTCGGGACCGACTGAAGACCGTGCGCAGATCATGATATTCCTCCGGCACTCCTGTCAAATCGCCAGGTTCCTCCTGAGAAGTAGGGACAGAAGAAACGGGAGGGATGGCAGACATTAAACACTTCACATGACAAGAAACGTTCCAGGATAGGATAGAATTACTAGACCAATTAATAGAAGGATTATGACATACTAGCCAGGGATGACCCAAAACAACAGGTGTAAACGGTGAACGAAAAATCAAAAAAGAAATAGTCTCACTGTGGTTACCAGATACTGTGAGGGTTAAAGGTAGTGTCTCAAATCTGATACTGGGAAGATGACTACCATCTAAGGCGAACATGGGCGTAGGCTTCTCTAACTCTCTGAAAGGAATGTCATGTTTCCGAACCCATGCTTCGTCCATGAAACAACCCTCAGCCCCAGAGTCTATCAAGGCACTACATGTAGCACCCGAACCGGTCCAGCGTAGATGGACCGACAAAGTAGTACAGGATTTTGATGGAGAGACTTGAGTAGTTGCGCTCACCTGTAGCCCTCCGCTTACAGATGAGCTCTGGCTTTTACTGGACATGAATTAACAAAATGTCCAGCAACTCCGCAATAGAGGCACAGGCGGTTGGTGATCCTCCGTTCCCTCTCCTTAGTCGAGATGCGAATCCCTCCCAGCTGCATGGGCTCAGTCTCTGAGCCAGAGGAGGGAGATGGTTGCGATGCGGAGCAGGGAAACACCGTTGATGCGAGCTCTCTTCCACGAGCCCGGTGACGAAGATCTACCCGTCGTTCTATGCGGATGGCGAGAGCAATCAAAGAGTCCACATCTGAAGGAACCTCCCGGGAGAGAATCTCATCCTTAACCACTGCGTGGAGTCCCTCCAGAAAACGAGCGAGCAGCGCCGGCTCGTTCCACTCACTAGAGGCAGCAAGAGTGCGAAACTCAATAGAATAATCCGTTATGGACCGTTCACCTTGGCATAGGGAAGCCAGGGCCCTAGAAGCCTCCCTACCAAAAACTGAACGGTCAAAAACCCGAATCATCTCCTCTTTAAAGTTCTGGTACTTGTTAGAGCAATCAGCCCTTGCCTCCCAGATAGCTGTGCCCCATTCTCGAGCCCGGCCAGTAAGGAGTGAAATGACGTAAGCAACCCGAGCTCTCTCTAGAGTATGTGTTGGGTTGGAGAGAAACACAATCTCACACTGCGTGAGAAAGGAGCGGCACTCAGTGGGCTGCCCGGAGTAGCAAGGTGGGTTATTAACCCTAGGTTCTGGAGGCTCGGCAGGCCAGGAAGTAACAGGTGGCACGAGACGAAGACTCTGGAACTGTCCAGAGAGGTCGGAAACCTGAGCGGCCAGGTTCTCCACGGCATGGCGAGCAGCAGACAATTCCTGCTCGTGTCTGCCGAGCATGGCTCCTTGATCTCGACGGCAGTGTAACGAGCGTCTGAAGTCGCTGGGTCCATTCCTTGGTCGGTTCCTTCTGTCATGCAGGTGAAAGAGGACCCAAAAGCGACTTGGCGAAAACAGAGTCTTTAATCCAGTAAAGTAAATACAATCAAAAACACAACTTTCACTCGAAATGACGAGGACAAACTGAGACTCGATCTTGAACAGCAGGTGAACAGCAGGTTGCCTCGGGAAGGCACTTGAACCAAACAGACTCAGACACCTGCTCACCACGCAGCATCTGAGGAAAACACGACACGACAGGGCGATACACAAACACAGCACGGTGAATTCTAGACAAGGAACCGACAGGGCAGAAACGAATAACAAGGAGAGAAATAGGGACTCTAATCAGGGAAAAGGATCGGGAACAGGTGTGGGAAGACTAAATGATTGATTAGGGGAATAGGAACAGCTGGGAGCAGGAACGGAACGATAGAGAGAAGAGAGAGCGGGAGAGTGAGAGAGGGAGGGGGAGAGAGAGGGATAGAAAGAGGGAAAGAACCTAATAAGACCAGCAGAGGGAAACGAATAGAAGGAGAAGAACAGGGACAAGGCATGATAATCAATTCTCGATGGTGCAGCTGAATAACTTTGAGGATCTGAGGACACATCTTTTCAGTCTCCTGAGGGGGAATAGGTTTTGCCGTGCCCTCTTCATAACTGTCTTGGTGTGTTTGGACCATGATAGTTTGTTGGTGATTTGGACACCAAGGAAGTTGAAGCTCTCAACCTGCTCCACTACAGACCCATCGATGAGAATGGGGGCATGCTCGGTCCTCCTTTTTCTGTAGTCCACAATCATCACCTTTGTCTTGATCACGTTGAGGGAGAGTTTGATATCCTGGCTCCACACTCTCAGGTCTCTGACCTCCTCCTTATAAACTGTCTCATCGTTGTCGGTGATCAGGCCTACCACTGTTGTCTCATTAGCAAACGTAATGATGGCGTTGAAGTCGTGCTTGGAGTCATGGGTGAACAGGGAGTACAGGAGAGGAGTGAGCATGCACCTCTGAGGATGCCCTGTGTTGATGATCAGAGTGGAGGATGTGTTGTTACCTCCCCTTACCACCTGGGGGCAGCCCATCAAGAAGTCCAGGATCCAGTTGCAGAGGTGTTTAGTCCCAGGGTCCTTAGATTAGTGATGAGTTTCAGGGTACTATGGTGTTAAACACATAGCATTTGCACGTAGGTGTTCCTTTTGTCCAGGTGGAAAATGGCAGTGTGACGTGCAATAGAGATTGCGTCATCAGTGGATCAGTTGGGGCGATATGCAAATTGGAGTGGGTCTAGGGTTTCTGGGATAATGGTGTTGATGTGAGCCATGACCAGCCTTTCAAAGCACTTTATGGCTACAGACGTGAGTTCTGTGGGTAGGTAATCATTTAGGCATGTTATCTTGGTGTTCTTGGACACAGGGACAATGGTGGTCTGCTTGAAACATGTTGGTATTACGGACTCGGTCGGGGACAGGTTGAAAATGTAAATGAAGACACTTGCTAGTTGCTCAGCGCATGCTGGATTACACATCCTGGTAATCCATCTGGCCCTGTGACCTTGTGAATGTTGACCTGTTTAAAGGTCTTACTCACATCGGAGAGCGTGATGACAACGTTGTCTGGAACAGCTGATGCTGTCATGCTTGCTTCAGTGTTGCTTGCCTCGAAGTGAGCATAGAAGTTATTTAGTTTGTCTGGTAGGCTCGTGTCACGGGGCAACTCACGGCTGGGCATCCCTTTGTAGTCTGTAATGTTAAGAGAGGGTATTGGTCCAGGGTGGAAACTCGGAATGCTAGACATTGAGGAAATTGAAACCACCTCTGTCAATGTGTACAAGTCGTGGACAGTAATGGTGCAGGCATCCTCATGCAGTTCCAGCAGGACTTTTATGGCATCAAAGAGGAGCACAGCTGGAAAAACTCTTAGATCACACCTCTTCAAATTGTCCTGCAGACGAGGATAGTCAACCCCCCCCCAGCACTCAACACACCCAGGTCCCACAACTGCACTGTTCCTCCATCATTGAGAGGGATAACTCACAGAGCTGTGGATCTCAGAGGGCTAATCTCAGAGGGCTAATCGACACAATGCAGACAGAACAATCCCACAAACAGTCCAGCTTCAGTAACACCCCCCAACAAGACCCGGAGGAATGTTAACGCCGCTGTCAACAGAGTTCTGCTCCTACTGCGGGGAGTCAGATCACTCCTGGAACACCTGTCCCAGAAGGAGAACCAGGCAAGGAAGACAGGCCGAGTATGACTCCTGCACCTTCCCAGATAGGTGTGGATGTGCTTTGCCCCCTCTGTTCACCCAGCCCATCCTCCTTCCTGACTAATTCCTGGGCCCACCACCTCTGTGTCCCCAGACTCAGGGCCTGCAGGGCAATTTCTAAGATCTGTCAAGGGCCTATCATTACGCATTCTCTGGTCTCCTTGCCCCTCTCTACCTCCCAAATTCATTGGGACAATGTCTCTAGACGTACTCCATTTCTCAAGGTTACAGTGAGAGGACCTGCACTTGTGAAAACAGAAAGTTTATTTAGTTCAAACAGGAATTAACAGAAATTCCTCTATCTCGTGAGGGGAATAACAGAAGCGCCACAGGATGCAGGTCGCCAAAACATCTAAAAATACACTATACCTGATGAAGGCAAAACACCTATATCATAGTAAAGATTATATTTTTAAAATTTTTTAATTATATAAAATACTAAACAGGAACCCATTTTATTAGAACGAACACAAAGGAATAAATAGACTCTATCAGGGAGGATCAAACAGGAAGACAAATGATGATTAGGGAATAGAATACAGAGTAGGAACTTGAACGAGCAGAGTATTATATAATGCAGAGAAGTGAGAGGGAGGAGAGGATAGAAAGAGCATCCTACAGATTATATTTGGAACGAACAGAATAAGAGCACAGGACAAGACATGATAATAAATGACAACATGGCCACTTCCCCCTCACTCACTAGGGATGCCCATTTGACTATAGACTGGCAACTGAGAAATCAGACGGGAGAAGAATCACAATGCCCTCGACAACCCACTTAGGATCAGAATTTCCTAACCCACAGTGCTGAGATCTGCCCCCGTGTCCATGATCTTATGTACCTTGTAAATTGAGTGCTGGCCACAAGGACGGGAGGGGAGGGAAGACGAACGGGGGTGGCTAGGTGAAGCTTAACATTGTGGAGACATGGGGAGATAGTGATGGACGCATTACATGTCGCGGAGAAGAGCAAACCCACATTTGTTAGATTGACTTACCTGGGAGACACATGGAGTCAACTTACTTAGTAGTTGCCGTAGGAGGAGTTGCCATAGTGCCACACTCTGGCCTAACACAATCTTGGACTTTATCTCCTGGGCAGCATTACGCTCACAGTCGGCCTCGTGATGGGGGAGTATAAGACAGCGGGTCTGGCAGACGAAGGAATGGGGAAGGTCCCTACACAGCAGGGTGAGGAGAGGCTCGACGAATAGCAGTGCCATTTAAATATCATTCCTGGAGTCGCCACAAAAAGTGCTACACTACCTAGGCAAAGGCCCTGAACACCGGATGACCAGCACTTGGGCAGAGTGAGCCCACTGAGCAATTAGAAATATGAACGAAAAAAGGAGGTTACTAGGAAGCACGAGTGTGCGCGGAGGCTTGCTTAACCTGTCTTTCAATTTCAGACACATAAATACGCCTATAAGGGAATAAACCCCCTAGAGCCACAGAAATAGGGATAAAACAGGCTTGAGCTTATGACTGACGGTAAATCACAACTGGAACTTAGCTGGGAACACCGCCAACTGCTGGGACGGGTATTAAGTCAGTTATAGAACGGATACTGGCAATTTGAGTGGTCTGGCCCAAACGGCTGGGGACGTGCCGCCTTCTCCACACACGCACGCCTAGGGCTAAGCGATGGCTACGGGAAACACTAGCTGTGCCAGATGGCACAGGCGATGAGAAATGTTTCAGAAGGAGCAACCCCATCGCCGTGACTGGAGCGCTGAGGGAACGTGGTCCCACGCTGCTGCCAACCTCGACAATGAATTGTCTAGTGACTGAAAGTAACTAGAGCTGACGTTTAAAACGTTCTTTTGTGAAAGATCGTTCGTCCCTAAGGAATGTCACGTTTGACAGCGTCGCCTTTAAGTCGCTGAGAGAGCAGTTGACCGGAAATTGCAACGGACGATGAGAATGCTTTATTAGCAAACCTAGTAAAAGGTCCTGCGACATCTTGGAACGACGGCTGCTTGAGCCTGAAGGTTTCAGGAGTCGGACCGGTATAACGGAGGAGACATGAGAAGAGTTACACTTTCAGCCTTTTACGCAGAGACAATTCTCTAAAAGGCGCTGTAGAACACGTCGAACGTGCTGAACATGAATCTCGGGAGGACGGAGAAAAAATCAGATATCGTCAAGATAGACAAAAACAAAAATGCCCAGCATGTCTCTGTGAACATCATTAACTAATGCCTGAAAAACAGCTGCCACATTGGCGAGACCGAACGGCAGAACCCGTACTAAAATGCCCTAACGGAGTGTTAAACGCCGTTTCCACTCGCCCCCTCTCTGTGCACTTGAGATGGTAAGCGCTACGGCGGTCCAACTTGTGCCTGCGCCTGCCTCGCAGAACCCTCGAAGGCTGATGAGGGGAGAGCGGATAATCCATTTCTTAACTCGCTTATGTCATTCAGCCTCGAGTACCCACGCTAGGGCGGAGAGTGTCGGCCCTCTCTCTTAACAAAAGAATCCCCGCTACGCCATGCCGAGAGGAGAAGGACACCTGATGGGTGGCCGGGCGTTAAGAGACAGACAAATAATCTCGTAGTATTTACGGAGCCGACAGTAGAGTAGAGTCTTCCCGGCGGAGAGGGTCCTCGACAGGAGATCAATAATACTACTCATATGAGCCGGGTGAGGAGTGAAGCGGATGGTTTGCGGACCATCTGAGGATCGCAAGAGATCATGATAGATTCTCCTCCGCACTCTCCGTGCACAAATGCTTAGGTTCCTCCTGGGTATGTGCACAGACGAGCCGGATGGCGGCAGACATTAAACACTCACATGACAAGAAATCGCCCAGGATATAGATAGAATCACACTGACTCACATGACATAGTAGCCACGATCCCAAAACAACAGGTGCAACGGTGAATGAAAATCAAAAAGAAATTGTTCACCAAGGTTAGCAGATACCGTGAGAGAGGGCGGGTGTCTCACACATACTGGGGAGATGACTGACCATCTGGCGCGGGGGATGGGTTTTAGGCTTGTCTAACTGTCGAATTCATGCTTTCGCCCCATGAAACAATTCTCAGTTCCCAGAGCCACCAAGGCACTATTAGCACTCAATACGTGAGATGGACGACACAGTAGTATGCATCTAGATGAGAACTGAGTAGATCACCAGTACTTTCACCGATTGGCCTGTTTTTGCACATAGTTTCATCCCCGGGCCGTCAATCAGAAGAGGTTATCTCTTCAAGGGGAGATGCATCTCTCCTAGTCTCAGCTGTGAGAGGGAGATGGTTATGAGCAAGGAGCAGGGGAAACACCGGCTTGATGCGGTTTTCTTCCACGAAGCTAAGGACGAAGACGCACTGCCGCCTGGCGTGATGGCAGAGCAAGAGGTTCACATTCACCTTCGGAGAATTCATTCTAATACTGCGCTTGAAGTTCTCCAGAAGGAGCGTTGCCTAATTACTAGAGGTAGATTAATAGAATAATCCGTTATGCTGCTGTGAACTGTCCATAACGATTATTCTATTGAGTTTCGCACTCTTGCTGCCTCTAGTGAGTGGAACGAGCCGGCGCTGCTCGCTCGTTTTCTGGAGGGACTCCACGCAGTGGTTAAGGATGAGATTCTCTCCCGGGAGGTTCCTTCAGATGTGGACTCTTTGATTGCTCTCGCCATCCGCATAGAACGACGGGTAGATCTTCGTCACCGGGCTCGTGGAAGAGAGCTCGCATCAACGGTGTTTCCCTGCTCCGCATCGCAACCATCTCCCTCCTCTGGCTTTGAGACTGAGCCCATGCAGCTGGGAGGGATTCGCATCTCGACTAAGGAGAGGGAACGGAGGATCACCAACCGCCTGTGCCTCTATTGCGGAGTTGCTGGACATTTTGTTAATTCATGTCCAGTAAGAGGCCAGAGCCCATCAGTAAGCGGAGGGCTACTGGTGAGCGCTACTACTCAGGTCTCTTCATCTAGATCTTGTACTACTATGTCGGTCCATCTACGCTGGACCGGTTCGGGTGCTACATGCAGTGCCTTGATTGACTCTGGGGCTGAGGGTTGTTTCATGGACGAAGCATGGGTTCGGAAACATAACATTCCTTTCAGACCGTTAGACAAGCCTACGCCCATGTTTGCCTTAGATGGTAGTCATCTTCCCAGTATCAAATTTGAGACACTACCTTTAACTCTCACAGTATCTGGTAACCACAGTGAGACTATTTCTTTTTGATTTTCCGTTCACCGTTTACACCTGTTGTTTTGGGTCATCCCTGGCTAGTATGTCATAATCCTTCTATTAATTGGTCTAGTAATTCTATCCTATCCTGGAACGTTTCTTGTCATGTGAAGTGTTTAATGTCTGCCATCCCTCCCGTTTCTTCTGTCCCTACTTCTCAGGAGGAACCTGGCGATTTGACAGGAGTGCCGGAGGAATATCATGATCTGCGCACGGTCTTCAGTCGGTCCCGAGCCAACTCCCTTCCTCCTCACCGGTCGTATGATTGTAGTATTGATCTCCTTCCGGGGACCACTCCTCCTCGAGGTAGACTATACTCTCTGTCGGCTCCCGAACGTAAGGCTCTCGAGGATTATTTGTCTGTGTCTCTTGACGCCGGTACCATAGTGCCTTCTTCTTCTCCGGCCGGGGCGGGGTTCTTTTTTGTTAAGAAGAAGGACGGTACTCTGCGCCCTGCGTGGATTATCGAGGGCTGAATGACATAACGGTTAAGAATCGTTATCCGCTTCCCCTTATGTCATCAGCCTTCGAGATTCTGCAGGGAGCCAGGTGCTTTACTAAGTTGGACCTTCGTAACGCTTACCATCTCGTGCGCATCAGAGAGGGGGACGAGTGGAAAACGGCGTTTAACACTCCGTTAGGGCATTTTGAGTACCGGGTTCTGCCGTTCGGTCTCGCCAATGCGCCAGCTGTTTTTCAGGCATTAGTTAATGATGTTCTGAGAGACATGCTGAACATCTTTGTTTTTGTCTATCTTGACGATATCCTGATTTTTTCTCCGTCACTCGAGATTCATGTTCAGCACGTTCGACGTGTTCTACAGCGCCTTTAGAGAATTGTCTCTACGTAAAGGCTGAGAAGTGCTCTTTTCATGTCTCCTCCGTTACTTTTCTCGGTTCCGTTATTTCCGCTGAAGGCATTCAGATGGATTCCGCTAAGGTCCAAGCTGTCAGTGATTGGGTCTGCTCCAAGGTCACGTGTCGAGTTGCAGCGCTTTAGGTTTCGCTAATTTCTATCGGCGTTTCATTCGTAATTTCGGTCAAGTTGCTGCTCCTCTCACAGCTCTTACTTCTGTCAAGACGTGTTTTAAGTGGTCCGGTTCCGCCCAGGGAGCTTTTGATCTTCTAAAAGAACGTTTTACGTCCGCTCCTATCCTCGTTACTCCTGACGTCACTAGACAATTCATTGTCGAGGTTGACGCTTCAGAGGTAGGCGTGGGAGCCATTCTATCCCAGCGCTTCCAGTCTGACGATAAGGTTCATCCTTGCGCTTATTTTTCTCATCGCCTGTCGCCATCTGAGCGCAACTATGATGTGGGTAACCGTGAACTGCTCGCCATCCGCTTAGCCCTAGGCGAATGGCGACAGTGGTTGGAGGGGGCGACTGTTCCTTTTGTCGCTTGGACAGACCATAAGAACCTTGAGTACATCCGTTCTGCCAAACGACTTAATGCCCGTCAAGCTCGTTGGGCGTTGTTTTTCGCTCGTTTCGAGTTTGTGATTTCTTACCGTCCGGGTAGCAAGAACACCAAGCCTGATGCCTTATCCCGTCTGTTTAGTTCTTCTGTGGCTTCTACTGATCCCGAGGGGATTCTTCCTTATGGGCGTGTTGTCGGGTTAACAGTCTGGGGAATTAGACAGTTGGGCAAAAAGCACTCACGCACACCAGTGCCGCTCGCGCGCTTGTCCTAGTAACCTCCTTTTCGTTCCTGTTTCCACTGCCTGCTGTTCTTCAGTGGCTCACTCTGCCAGTTAGCTGGTCATCCCGGTGTTCGAAAGACTTCATGCCTATTCTCCAGCGCTTTTGGTGGTCGACTAGGAGCGTGGACACGCGTCGCTTCTCGTGGCTGCTTGTTCGACTGCGCGCAGACTAAGTCGGGTAACTTCACTCTGCCGGTCGCCTCAGACCGCTCCCATTCCTTCTTCGACCATGGTCTCACACGCTAGGCTTCACTACCGGTCTGCCTTTGTTCGGGGAAGACTGTGGAGAGCCGCCACAAACGAGGATTAAGAGTCCAAGGTATTGCTGCGCCAGAGAGTGTGGCTTTCTTCACCGCAACCTTCCTCTTACGACAGCTCTCGTGGTGATCATGCTGATTGGTCCGCCTGCATGTCTCCCATTGGTCCGTTCCGTGTCTCCCCGAGGTCAGTTAATCCTGTTCTCCATGTCTCCCTGTTAAGCCCTTTCTTCGCACCCTCGCTCGCTCTCCCTCCCCTCCTCCCTCGGGCCCTTGTCGAGAGCGACCATTTTCCGCTGCCGCGTCCATCCTGTCTTCCATGTCTCCTGTGTTAAGCTTCCTTTCTTCGCACCCTGCTTCTTTCCTTTCCCCTCGTCCTTGTCGAGAGCGCGCACCTATTTACAAGGTACATAAGATCATGGATATGCTTCGGGACGGGGTCACCAATACTTAGTGGGATTGGGGAGGGTTACGGTCCTGAGGAGAGAGGAGTTGTTCCGTCTCGGGACGTGCTTGGACCGTTCACTCATCGATGATCCTCCGCCGCCTGTGGATTCTTCCGAGTGCGCCAGGGAGGCGCCGGTGAGTGGGGGGTACTGTCATGTTTGTCATTTATTATCATGTCTTGTCCCTGTGCTCCCCATTCTGGCTCGTTTCCTCTGCTGGTCTTATTGGTTCTTTCCTCTTTCTATCCCTCTCTCTCCCTCCTCCCCCCTCTCACTCTTCTCGCTTCTCTCTTCTCTCTATCGTCTGCTCCTGCTCCCAGCTGTCTATTCCCTAATCATCATTTAGTCTTCCCACACCTGTTCCCGATCCTTTCCCCTGATTAGAGTCCCTATTTATTCCTTTGTGTTGCCGTTCCTGTCCCGCCGGTTCCTGTTTAGTATTCACCATGCTGTGATTGCGTTTCGCCTCTGTCCTGTCGTGTTTTTGCTGTGATTGTGTATCGCCTGTCCTGTCGTGTTTTTTGCCTTCATCAGATGCTGCGTGTGAGCAGGTGTTCTGTCAACTACGGCCTGCGCCTACCCAAGCGACCTGCAGTCTGTGGCCGCTTCTCCAGTTATTCCCCTCTACAGACTAGAGGATTTCTGTTATTCCCTGTTTGGACTTAAATAAACTCTGTTTCTGTTAAGTCGCTTTTGGGTCCTCTTTCACCTGCATGACACTGTGAGGGAAATGGGAATCGTGGTCTGGCACACCAGTCCTGTTCCTAGGGGACGGTTGTCTAGAGCATGGACTGGGATAGGGGGTTGTAAAGGGACTAGAGGAATGCGTAATGATAAGGCCACTGACAGGTCTAGGAAATTGCCTGCAGAACCTGAGTCCTCTAGGACAGGATCCAGTGGGGGCAGGATAGTCCAGGAAGGAGGATGGGCTGGGTGAACAGAGGGGGGCAAAGCACATCCACACCTATCTGGGAAGGTGCAGGAGTCATACTCGGCCTGTCACTTCCTTGCCTGGTTCTCCTTCTGGGACAGGTGTTCCAGGGGTGATCTGACTCCCCGCAGTAGGAGCAGAGACTCTGTTGACGGCGGCGTTAACATTCCTCCGGGTCTTGTTGGGGGGTGTTGCTGAGCTGGACTGTTTTGTGGGATTGTTCTGTCTGCATTGTGTCGATTAGCCCTCTGAGATTAGCCCTCTGAGATCCACAGCTCTGTGAAGTTATCCCTCTCAATGATGGAGGAACAGTGCAGTTGTGGGACCTGGGTGTGTTGAGTGCTGGGGGGGGGGGGGGTTGACTATCCTCGTCTGCAGGACAATTTGAAGAGGTGTGATCTAAGAGTTTTTCCAGCTGTGCTCCCTCTTTGATGCCATAAAAGTCCTGCTGGAACTGCATGAGGATGCCTGCACCATTACTGTCCACGACTTGTACACATTGACAGAGGTGGTTTCAATTTCCTCAATGTCTAGCATTCCGAGTTTCCACCCTGGACCAATACCCTCTCTCTTAACATTACAGACTACAAAGGGATGCCCAGCCGTGAGTTGCCCCGTGACACGAGCCTACCAGACAAACTAAATAACTTCTATGCTCACTTCGAGGCAAGCAACACTGAAGCAAGCATGACAGCATCAGCTGTTCCAGACAACGTTGTCATCACGCTCTCCGATGTGAGTAAGACCTTTAAACAGGTCAACATTCACAAGGTCACAGGGCCAGATGGATTACCAGGATGTGTAATCCCAGCATGCGCTGAGCAACTAGCAAGTGTCTTCATTTACATTTTCAACCTGTCCCCGACCGAGTCCGTAATACCAACATGTTTCAAGCAGACCACCATTGTCCCTGTGTCCAAGAACACCAAGATAACATGCCTAAATGATTACCTACCCACAGAACTCACGTCTGTAGCCATAAAGTGCTTTGAAAGGCTGGTCATGGCTCACATCAACACCATTATCCCAGAAACCCTAGACCCACTCCAATTTGCATATCGCCCCAACTGATCCACTGATGACGCAATCTCTATTGCACGTCACACTGCCATTTTCCACCTGGACAAAAGGAACACCTACGTGCAAATGCTATGTGTTTAACACCATAGTACCCTGAAACTCATCACTAATCTAAGGACCCTGGGACTAAACACCTCTGCAACTGGATCCTGGACTTCTTGATGGGCTGCCCCCAGGTGGTAAGGGGAGGTAACAACACATCCTCCACTCTGATCATCAACACAGGGCATCCTCAGAGGTGCATGCTCACTCCTCTCCTGTACTCCCTGTTCACCCATGACTCCAAGCACGACTTCAACGCCATCATTACGTTTGCTAATGAGACAACAGTGGTAGGCCTGATCACCGACAACGATGAGACAGTTTATAAGGAGGAGGTCAGAGACCTGAGAGTGTGGAGCCAGGATATCAAACTCTCCCTCAACGTGATCAAGACAAAGGTGATGATTGTGGACTACAGAAAAAGGAGGACCGAGCATGCCCCCATTCTCATCGATGGGTCTGTAGTGGAGCAGGTTGAGAGCTTCAACTTCCTTGGTGTCCAAATCACCAACAAACTATCATGGTCCAAACACACCAAGACAGTTATGAAGAGGGCACGGCAAAACCTATTCCCCCTCAGGAGACTGAAAAGATGTGTCCTCAGATCCTCAAAGTTATTCAGCTGCACCATCGAGAGCATCCTAACTGGTTGCTTCACTGACTGGTATGACAACTGCTTGGCCTCCGACCGCAAGGCACTACAGGAAGTAGTGCGTATGGCCCAGTACATCACTTACGCCAAGCTTCCTGTCATCCAGGACTTCTATACCAGGCGGTGTTAAAGGAAGGTGTCATGTTTTGTCATTGATTATCATGCCTTGTCCCTGTTCTTCTCCTTCTATTCGTTTCCCTCTGCTGGTCTTATTAGGTTCTTTCCCTCTTTCTATCCCTCTCTCTCCCCCTCCCTCTCTCACTCTCCCGCTCTCTCTTCTCTCTATCGTTCCGTTCCTGCTCCCAGCTGTTCCTATTCCCCTAATCAATCATTTAGTCTTCCCACACCTGTTCCCGATCCTTTTCCCTGATTAGAGTCCCTATTTCTCTCCTTGTTATTCGTTTCTGCCCTGTCGGTTCCTTGTCTAGAATTCACCGTGCTGTGTTTGTGTATCGCCCTGTCGTGTCGTGTTGTCCTCAGATGCTGCG